>NC_089313.1:16797074-17087074 GCF_036669915.1 Pocillopora verrucosa
TTAAAGTAATTTTTAAATTAAATGTTTAACCACCGCTACCTCGGCGAGGGTCAAATTGAGAGAATAAATATTGGCCTATCACGCAGCTGTCGCCATGGAATCTTGAAATTAAAATAAGAGACACAAGTTCGCAAATTGGACGAGGCATTCCAAGAAAGAAACCTTTCAAAACCTTTTACTCCTATAAAATAAACAATTTTTTTTCCACTAAGCATATGGTTTGATTTGCCTGTTTAGCTGGTTAACTATATACTAATTGCTGTAACTCATTACACTAGCTCCCTAAAGGCTTAGCACGGGGCAATTGTTTCCTCAAAGTAGCACACATTTGATCGACCGAATATTCTTAAAGCTTCATATTACAGTTTTCTCAAGTAACGAATGTTTTCATAAAGATCAAAATAGGTGAATGTAGTTGCAACGTTAACAGTGATTTTCAAAAGCGCCTTTTAGAAAGAAAATTAGCCAGGATAGTTGAATTGACGTGCTGGTGTAGTTTTACGTCAAAAAAATACAAATATATAATATCATTTGTTTCTTTGAACACATTTACTTCTGAAACCGATATAGGTTGATTCCGTGATCTATGAATCAATTAATTCAGGATGTTAGATGACTAAGGTAATGCTAATTTGTACATGCCAACGCATGGCTTCAAAATTACTTCCCTGTATTGAGGGACACCGGCCATTTAAGCCAATTAACTAATGCGTCATACAACAAACAAAAACAAAATATTGCCTTTGTGGGTCTTGTAACTCTCTTTGTGTTTGTTTGAAAATAATAGAGGACCAAAAATAAGTTAAGATATCAGCTTTCAAGGCTGACATTCTATTGTTTTGTCAAGGTAAAATTTTGGCCACTGAGTAGCAGGGCAGAGCCGACAGGATCATTTATAAGGAGGTACCCTTGTCACATCTGGCATTCGCAGCTAGGGTTTTCTACAGTAAGGGATACCTCAGGAGCGGAATAGCTTTGTCTTCCATTGGATTATTTGCCGCTTTGTCAATTGAAGGTATTTTGATGCTGGTTCATTTTTTGGAGTTTCATGTCTGTTTGCTTTCTTGTAAGGTGATTGGTTTGATTGTCTCCTAAACCCTGCTGGTGACAGTACCCCCTTTATCCCTATTTTTATTTCGAATGGTAAGGAGCAGCTTTCAGACAAGGGGGTTTTATGTTGATAAAAGGTCGATCTACAAGGCATCAAAGCATGTTCTTGTTTACGATGAGTTTTTAATTGCTATCGCTCATAAAAAAATTTTTTGGCAACATCATATCATGGATTGGAAGAAATAAATAAAAAAATGACATTATGGGGGACTATTCACTCTTTGTGGCCACATTCATGAAGATGAAAAGAGACTGAAGTTTTAAGTTCAGACATCAGTAGCGATTTTTGGTTTCCTTAGATTATAAGGTTTTACTTTGGAAACGAGTAGAAATGGATGGAACTTGCTTTCTAGTTTCGTGCTAACGCGGATCAGAAAGTACACAGTTAACTTAGCTCTCTTTGAATATGACAAACTCCTAGTACACCAGGTTAACTGAAGTAAATGTTTCTTAAAACAATTCATATGGACAATGTAGCAGTATAATAGTAACATGAAAACGCAGCTACCACCATTTGGTTAAAGTGCTGTTAACGATGCTGATACCATTCATTCATCAATAGGCACAGTAAGAGGCTGTCCAGACGCAAAATGAGGGCAACAAGGTACGTTTTAAAGTTAAAATGAAATTCATGACAAATTCTTGTTTGAAATACCTAGAATTAGAAACTTGTGAGACACACTTCCTCTCGTTCTAATACGGAGAAATTTTTGGCAATATTACGGTTTTATTTTATCAAGATTTCACTTGACTAAGATCTGGCCGCGTCAATCTCTAGTCTATGGGCACTTTATGGATCAAAAGAAAAAGTTATTTATTTTAAATATGTGGGCACCTATCTCCTCTCATTCATCATCATGCACAACACTTTATTCTTGACGAATTTCAGTTCTTAAATTGTGCATTACTTAAAGGTAACTTTCTAGCGGAAAAGACAAGTGGCTGATCAGTCCTAAGAAAAAAAAACAAGACATACATTCATCATTACAAAAAAGATCAAGTAGTAACAAGTTGAGAAATACAAAAACAAATTAAAAGAACATGATTGAATATTGGCCTTAAATTATTTGCTATTGCCGTCTTATCTGAGAAACTTTCTGTGTGAAGTGAAATTTCTTTAGTAAATTGTGCGACCCACTAAAGCGAAGGGATCGAACCGTTTACACGCGGGCGAATTCAATATACTCCAACGGACGACGCTCTTTACCTTATGAACACACCGCTGTCCTAGCTTGGCGTTGTCTCTGCTGATTAAAAACTCCCCATTGTAATGTTACTCACTTTCGCCTACGTTCCATTTGTTTTTCAGCTTCCTCGTGGGTGTTTTTCTTATTTTTGGTGCCCTAGAAGTACGTCGCACGTCCTGTTACATGGCAGCAACTCCTGAGTCAGATCTTGCAGATACACTTGTTCTACCTGGCTGCCATCGCCTTAACCTAAGAGAACGTTGTATCATGGGAGCTCAATCTGAATATCGCACCTTTGACGGCACATGTAACAACCTTTGTAATATTACCAATGGAGCCGCCGGTGTGCCATTTGTACGTGTTCCGGGCCTAGAACCTCCCACTGCTTTTGCACCAGGCTTCAAACCCCGAGTGGAATCGGTCATCCCTGGCAAACTTCTCCAACCATCAAGGAAAATTAGTACAACTGTCTTCGGCGGCACAGAAGATAATGTGAACGGCACTAATCCAAATTTTACCCACGTGACAATGACTTGGGGGCAATTCATAGATCATGATGTTACCCTTACTCCGTTAGTTCCAGGTGTAGAATGTGGGTCGCAGACTGAACCATGTCAACCCATGGACGGTTGCATCAACATCCCTTTAGTTAAGCCACTTGCTAATAATAGTACCCTACAGTGTATACCCCTTAGGAGGGCCTTACAGGATGAAAATGGCGAGCAGGTTAGTTAGAAATGACAACTGACTTTTTGTTTAAGATATGCAAAAAATAAATTTACAATGGTTAGTAACACTGATATCACATTGCAAGAAAAGGATAGGGAAAAAACCCGAGTAAAAAGTTAAAAATTTGAGAGCTGTTTTTCCTTTTCAAAACGAAACTCACATCTGAGGTGAGTTCCCGTTATCGCGTATGAAAGCAAAATGAACAAGAAGAAACATCGCAGGAGAAATAAGGAACCATCGTTCAATTAAAAAACGCACCTCTATGCTAAGCTAACTCCGGCATTTAATTCCTTTTCCTGTGGCAGCAAAACATCATAACTTCTTACGTGGACGCTTCAATGGTGTATGGTTCAAGCCTTGAAGCAGCAGAGGAACTGCGTGACCCAGAAAATCCGAAACTTTTGGCAATCATGGACCCCACAAAATCTGAAACAGAGCAGCGCTGTGCACTCCTTCCGCGAGCGGGGGGCGAAGCTTTCTGTAGATCTCCGAATACGATGGATAAACCTTGTTTCAAGGCTGGTGATGAGAGAGTCAATGAAAACCAGGGTAAGAGACTCAGAAAAAAATCTTTGTATCTGGCAATCACTGTTTTACCACTTTGGTTTTTTCCATTCGGCTTTTATGACCGGTATAGATCTTACTTATTGACCGATGTACGTAATGTAAATAAAATCGTCAAAAACTAATGCTAACGGGTCGTTCCTTTGATTGACAGCTCTCATGGCAATGCACACGCTATGGGTTCGTGAGCACAATCGTATTGCCAGAAAACTGGCGGAAATAAATCCAACATGTGATGATGAGGAAATTTATCAGTTGGCGAGGAAAATTGTGGCCGCTCAAATTCAGCACATCACCTACAACGAATGGCTTACAGTACTCTTCAGTGCCGAAGTTGTGAGTCGTACTATAGCAAAAAACTTACTAAAGTTCTTGTCCGTTTCACAAAAAGCCATAACCATATCACGTAACCAATCAGAACAAAGAAACATAGACGATGAGACCCAACAGCTTTATGGGAAATGTTCGTAAAGATACATAATCCGTAAATCACACTTCTCACTATTCTTGAAAAACCTTTGTTATGATATTCCTTTTCTTCCAGAAAATTGAAATAACTGTCATGTATCTGTGTACCCAGAGAGCGGCAAGGTCTCATCGTTCATTGTAAACGCTTTTTTCAAGTGTCAATGTTTTTGCGATCGAGTGTATAGAACGGTGTCTTAGTGACATGTTGTTCGGATACAACCCTTCGTTTGATTTGTTACCTCTTTGATACTCCTTGGATTCTTGCACTATTTTATTCACAATCCACGAACACTCAGATCTCAGTTATTTCTGTGCATGTGTTGCCCAATAGTCCATTACTTCTGCGGAAATGTTGCATGAAAAGTGAACGCGGAAGGTGTCGTTGCATATCAGCTAACTTGTTGATGGTTGTTTTGTTGTGTTTTGTCTTAGCTGGAAAAGGCAAACTTAACATTGGTGCCACCTGGCGAGTTTTTCAAGGGATATGATCCAAGCGTGGATGCAACAATTCAGAACAGCTTTGGTGCAGCAGTGTTGAGAGTCGGCCACACCTTGATTCGATCTTCATTCAACTTGATTGCGAATTCAAAGATCAGGAGAAGCAAGCGGCGCCTTTATCGCGGAAGTATTGCGACGGATTTTTTCACTCCACAGGACTTATTCCTTGGAATAAAATACAACTTCGTAGATGAAATCTTACACGGCCTCACTTTTGACTTAGCTCAGCTAATCGACAAGTACGTATCAATGCAATACATATACGAGTCTTAAGAGAGTGACAATTGATAAAATCGGAATTCTAATTCCCTTCAATACAAAGTTCCTAAGTACATTACACGTCTGATGTGTTACATATGTCCTTTCATAGCCCCTTCTCGATATTTTAAAATTCAACGTAAAACAATAGACCTCAGCACGAGACTCTGAAAAATCGAAGATTGCACCACTCCTCTGAAGGGTAAAAATTAGATTTCATACATTTTGTTAGTTATACCAGGGTTGTTATTAATACCTATAGAACGACACATGGAAATATGAACCGTTTCTAAAAAAGTGGCGATTATTTCGAAGGATTTTTGAATGAAAATCTACGAGAGTCTGTTTGATACAAGACTGAGTTGATTACTAACCCAAAGTTCATACAGTTGATTAACTAAACAGCTGTGCCTTTCCGTCATTATTGTTATTTAATGACACATCCTAAAGTGTCACGTCTCTTAAAAATCAGTGAAAGCACGACCTACATATGCATTTCGCCATATCTCACCAAAAATTTAGGAGGTCTAAGAAATGGTAATTAACAAAACATAACGATTTTCTTCTACAGCAACTTTGTTCCTGAAATTAGGGAGGATCTTGTTATTGAAGGACCTATGGACGGTATCAAGGCCGACCTTACTGCAATAAACATTGAGCGAGGCCGGGATCATGGCTTACCGCCCTACGTAAAATTCCGAGAACTTTGTGGAGCGGGGGAAGCGAAGTTCTTTCCTGATCTCTTGACCACAACAACCCAAGTAAACATCAATAAACTCAAACAAGTTTACGCAACTGTGAAAGACATCGATCTTTTCCCTGGCGGCCTAACCGAGTTCCCTGCTGAAGGAAGCGCAATAGGGTTCACCTACACCTGTCTTCTGACCGGGATGTTTAAAATACTTCGCAATGGCGATCGATTTTGGTACGAAAGAAGTAATTCTGTTGGGTTCACATTGCCTCAACTGGATGAGATACGTAAGACCTCACTGGCACGAGTGTATTGCGACAACACCGCTTCCATAATCTTCATTCAGCCAAAAGTCTTCCTTCCGCAAACGAACAAATTTGGAGATAATCCGGCAACAGATTGCGACAACCTGCCCATGGTAGACTTGGAAAAATTTAAAAAGGAGCCTGAAGAATCTAATGGTAGGTGCGGTTAATCTGTAGATGATTGAGCGGCAATGTGAGCAGCGACATAACGCCTAGCGCAAAAGGCAAAATCCGTAGGACAAGGTTTCAAACTTAGCCGGGTTTATCTATGTTGAGCTCTTTGATGAGAAGCCAATAGAATACAATTTACTCCTACTGTGCCCATTTTTACAAAGGAATATCCCGACGTACAAGCTTTGCACTTGTCAGGGAAACCTGATGAAATGCTGCGCATGCGTTAACTTCTAAGCATTCTAGTTGTTAATTTCTAAGATGTGTTGCAAAATTTATAATCCCTCCTTGTCAGATAAACCCAGATTGTCTTTCATTCGCTGTTAAAGAAACAGTTCTAAATATGTTATGTTTCCTCTCTCCATCTAGCTGAAGTACCTGCAGAAGTACCTGTCTGACGAGCTAAAGACCTGGCGTGTTCGATTTAAACTCACTGCTGATGAATATCACTGTTCTCTTTTTCATTCATTTATTTATTTAAAGGTGCCTCAAGTAAGCAATTAATAACCAGTTATTAAGTTAATCTATTAACCATCAACCAACTGTAACACTGATGTTATGCATTGTGTAACTGTTTTTACAGAAGGAATTTTGGCGAAAGATCAAGTGAAGAATGTGTGTAGCATGAGTTTTATGTCCGTGTGATATGATGGTTCATTTTTTCATGTTCGGTAGTTAAGTTATGGTAGTCCATGGTCACTTAAATTATTTATCAATTTAGTTGTAGACTTCAGTCGGTTCATGCCTAGTCAGAGGTAGACTGGGCCACTCATTCTAAAATATACATAGTTCGTATTCAACTCCAATGTATTACTAAGACAATGCCATGTAACTTTGCTGTTTAATTTGAGGAAATAAACCTTTCAGTTTGAAGAAATCTGCCTATCTGCTCGTAGTTAAGCAATTTCACCCTAGGGCCTCCGCGGAACGCTAGGTTCTTTGATTTACATGGGGGTGCGGATTCTCCTTTACGTGGTAAGTTCCTCTTTTTGCGTATTTGAGGATGAATTTCTCTTTAGGTATGAAAGTTCCTTTCTAAGATCTTTTGTCAACATAGTATCATGCAACAAATTACACCCCCACACATGATTAGTTGATACACTTCTCGTGAGCAACGTGAGCAACGTCCATGGGGTTCTTTCACCCCTCTCCCCATCCAATGTTGTCAATCGCCAATTCTTCTATGTCATCTTACAGACCAACATTGAAGAGGCAGAAGGGGCAGAAGGGGCAGAAGGTGCAGAAGGGGCAGAAGGGTGGGGGGGAGGGGAAGGTAGAATACTGTACCAGTCTGCAGTGTTTACAAAAAAAAAAACCATGAAACCAGCCGCAAAAAAGTTTAGGGCGAAAGTATTTGAGATTTAGTTTGCAATTGCGAACAAAAACAATCAAGGTTCCCAACAAGAAAATTGAATCAGATTAAATTTTTTGTGGAACTGACACTAAATCAGCAGCAACTAAGACGCGATTACCAATCGCCACTGTTGTTTAAATTTGTATCAGCTGAATTTGCAGGTAGTTCGTTAATGAAATGACGCTTCCTAATCCACTGAATATTCTCTTACCAGAGGGTCTCAATGGGGTTAACCGTTAGCCGTAAAACGGCCAAAATATTTAGCCGTTAGACGTAAAAATTGACAAATTTTAACCGTTAGTCGTAAAAAAAGTTAACCGTAAAAAATACGTCTGGTGGAAACAATGGAAAGGTGTTAACCGTTAGCCGGAAATTGGCCAAATTTTAACCGATAGCCGTAAAAGCCATCACCCCATCGAGACCCTCTTACCACCATATCTTTTTGAGTAACGACAGAAAGCGAGCACGATATCAATGTGAAAATGTCCTTTCTATGGCTTTTAATGATTCAATAATAAAAAACCTAGAGAAAACCCAATAACTTAGCCCTCTAGTCCTCTAAGCTTGATAAGGCGTCGAAAAAAATTCCTTAAGCTTTACTGTTTGTTGATGCCTAGAAAGCGATACCATTTAATAAGGGGATGGATTATTTCCATTAAAATCTGGACCAATCCTGGGCGGCTGAGAGAGGACACTAATAAGTGATTGACCCTCAGTTCCCGCGACCCAAAAGATATTGCAATGAGATGACAATACATTTGAAAAAACATTTTATTCTGAGTTGAGAAAAAATGCCTAGGAATACTCGAGCGAATGTACATGCTTCATTTCGGTAGCTTAACTAGCTGACCAGTAGGTTTGTTACAAGTTTATTGGCTTGTCTCTTGCAAGACAACAGCAAACTAATCAGAAAGTCTGTAAAGGTAAGGTTATTTTTTTTTCCATTTTACGGTTTTTTAGGCTGATTTGCTAGAACAATCGATTCGCTTTATTACTACGCAAGAACGGATCTTTTTTTTCCTGCTGATCTGTTGCGTTTTGGTTACCGCTTGTGCTACTTGCGCTGAATCGATCCTTGTGATCCTTATAATAGGCGGAAAATTTATGCATGAAGCCATTTGTTCTCGAAATGCTGCCAGTAGACGGACGCAGAGTGCGAGTCACAGATATTCAAATAAAAGAGGCACTCAAATTTTTAATTTCCCTCGAAAAAGAGAGGGTCGGATGGACCAGGAAAAAAATTTTTTTGATCTGCCATCGCCAAACTAGACAAAACGCTTTTGTTTTCCGCTGAAATTTTAACCAGACATGTCTTTCGTAACATGAAAGCTAAATGGTTAAAAAAGAATCCTGATTGTTTGTTTTGGAAGGCTCAGAGTCAAGACGGGTTCGGCTGAAGATAGGCGAAATTTTGGCGATTCCCAAAAATTTAGCAAGGGGTTGCACTTATTCAAGACTACTCGAAGACAGATTTTTTCACTAAAGAAAAACAAGAAATGCTCTATTGCGGTCCTTACTTCTTCATATTAGTTTTCCAAAGAAAGATAGTAAGCCGTACTGAGTAAGCATCGTCTCAATAACCCGGCTACTCGGTACAGTATATATTCTAGTCGGACAGTTCCCGCAGCCAAGATCAGCTGCACAGTCGCCTGCTGCTAAATTTGTAAAAGTGTTGTGAAGGAATGGTCTTAGTTCTTCTTATCCAACTTCCCAAGCTGAGTCTTTTTTTCTGAGTCTAATTTAACTAAACATCTTTGGAAAAAAATACACTTACGCCACATTGACTCCTCGAGGTGTCGGTTTGATCATGAAGTTAAACATTTTCTTAGAAATCGCTGGTTACTCGTAGGCGAGAGAACATGAGCAGCCAGCCCTAGCGTTTCCATTGTTATCTTTCTATGCAGAAATATCAACGAAATGTTGATTATTTGGTGCTTATTTACGGCGCAACTACTTAGGATTGCAAATTTGCAAGTGTCAAAAGCCGAAGGCGTTATTGACATCAGCGACGACGAAATCCGTAGATCAATACTGGAAGCCCGGGAGGAAATCTTAGATGATGGAAAGGAGGAATTTGAGAGCACAAGAGCAACCTGTGATAAACCTTATCATGCACAAATAAAGCCAGACCTAATCTATGGACAGCAGAAGGCAAGGATTTCGGAAATGATCACAAGAAAGCTTGCAGACAAAATTGGGTAAGACATGGGAACAGAAATGAAGGCTTTCACAGGACAATCATTAGGCATTTAAAACTGAGCGAATGATAAGGTTGTGAATACTAGGGCCGCGAATCAAACAGCAGCCATAGACAGGTACGCAGTTTTGCTCCATTTTCTGCGGTTTTGTTATGAATGAAATCTCAGTTTTATCGCGCCATTGCGGTGATCTCAAATCTTACCCTAAGAGTTATGTTTGTTTAACGATAAAATTAATCTATATCATATCTGGAAGCTTTATAAGAGCTTCCTTATCTTGGTGTTGGAAAATGTATGAAAATAATTTATTATCAAACGCCATTCAGTTAAAAAAATGATAAGCTAGTTGATTACCAGCCATTTTCTGGCGATCTTACTTTACAATTAGCTAGAGTAATTATTATCTTTTCTGTCTGTGGGAAAATAGTCCATTTAACTCTACAAACGAAGAGCAAATCGATACGGTAAAAGTTGATCCCGCGGAAGAATTTCCTTGAAATTACACTTTTTCTATTTTCGATTCTCATTAAGCTCGTTTTTGGGTTAATCTCATATCGAATTCCAGATCAAGAAAATAATTCTCAATTTTTAATTAAGCACGTTCATCACCTCTGTCTTTTAAGGTGACCATAAGTGTAAACAACTTATAATTTACTTCCTCCGCACTGAATTTACAACCAGGCAATTTGAACGAGCAGCACGTAGCTCTCACGTAGAGACATTACCTCGGGTACGCCCTTTCTTGTCCAAATTCTCTGTTTATCCTATTGCTGTGTAACAGTCTTCAAAGGCCATTTTCTCTTTAATCCATTTCTTTTTAAGTTCTACTTCCGTCAATAAGTTCGCTATAATTTAATATTGACAATCTTCAGTTCGGGCCATAACCATTTCTGGATATCGGTTTCGAGCTTTGTGATTGGGTGAGATCAAAACCAAAACAAAGCAAATTTGGCCAATAGGTGCTGGAAACAAGAAGAAGCTGATTTTTTTTTTTGTGGCGGCCATGTTGTAATGCGGTAGTAAGCTGAAACAAAATTCGCTAATAAGGACTGGACATAAGATACTATTAAAAATATTCGTTTATTTCAAACATTCAACATGCATGTCCTCGACATTCTCGCATTCTGGAAGAGCAAAGCGGATTCTTTCTAGCACAAATTCTTTGTAACGCTGTGGTCCTTCCACCAAGAGCGTCACAGGAATAAAAGCTCCTCCGCCAGCCTGTTTGTATCCGGAGAACTTCTGGGTAGAGCTTGGCCTTGATGTTACTGTCCGTTCTCCGTTGATTTCCCTTTTTGGGTTACAAGAAAACCAATTAAATAAGGTTGAACCAAATAACGCGCACTGATAACAATTGGGACGAGTGAGGTGTGAGATCGCGGAATCGGGACAATTTCATTTCTCTGCAGTATAGGTCGAGGAAAGACAATACCTTGCTTCTCTCCCATTTTTAAATAGACATTATCAATTTCAGTCTATCAACCCTTTACGAAAAAGTAATATTAAAGCAAGAAAACAGTAACTTACCTTTCAATCCTAGTTATTTTGCCACATCGGAGCAAAGCATGCAGCTGTATGTTTAGAAAGTGCTGAACCGTGCCGATCTGCTGCCCTTTGACATCTCCTAAAGTGTATGTCTTTCTCTGCGATTTGCTGAAAATCTGGACTTCTCTTAGAGCCTCTGGAATGCGTTCCATTTCTCGTGGAAGAAGACAAGTCAGTGCATGCGAGTCATACGTGTTGTCGTCTTCACTTTGAATAACAAGCGGTGTTCCACGTGGAGCTTTGATCTTGAAATTATGATACCTGGAAAATAAACGCCAATAAATACATGAGTGGGATAAAATAAAAGCAAGTAGTCACAATCTATATTAAGACGAATACACATGATCGAATTCAATGCAAGAGAATCATACAAGGTATTTTGCGCGCTATTGATCGATTCGCGGGACAATCCAGGTCTCAGAACACTACAAATTCGGTCCTACAGCTTTTAGTCAGCAATAATATGTCCTTTACAATTACCTTTTGATTTGAACACCCTGTATAGAAAGTTTGTTTAGGTAATCACTGCAAAATGTGAAAGCACGAGCGGTGTTTCTAAACGAGTTTCACAATTACAGACAAGTCCCTTGTGGTTTTAGACGAAAATTTCACTCTCATCAGTTCGTGTAGTTAAACTCCAACCTTTGTTTCCGGAATGCTGTAACAGAGACATTTCTTTATTTTCATCTTCATGCCGCTCTTATCGCACATTTCCCGGATACGATACCTAAAGATGTGAGAGCTCAGTGAACGAATACCTCTTTGTTTTATGTTTGCCCGAAGGAGAACTTTATCGCCGGATAATCACATTTATGTGTTAGATCCGTGATTTCCTGAAATTATTTTTTAGTGTGCATTCGCCTTGGCTGAATGAATCTCTCTGATGTCAAGATCGACATTGATTCGAAATTTCATCCAGAGCTCCGATTTAAAAGATTCTTTGTTTGTAGCACTGTCCCAGTGGCAGATTTGTGCCACAAAGACGACAAAGTGTCTCGAGATACTGAATGTGTTCATCCATGCTGTTGGCTTGATCTGAAATTCACAATGTAGGCTTATAAAGGTCCGATAAATAATTGTCCTTTTACTTTAAATTGGCCGGCCACAACGTATGGTTAAAATTTATTGTTTACACGATACTCCGATGGATCTGAACAAAGGAATCCGTCTGGTAGTTTGCACACTAACAGACTTTCAACATTCGTGCACTTGAGCAAAAACCTCGTGCACTCGATTGGAATTTTGACAAATTAGAAGCAAATTTATTCTAGTTTTTTAAAAGATTTTTTTTAGGAATCAAACCAACCGACCTCCACCCGACTTTTCAATTGTGTAATTGCTTGTCTTCTGTAATTTTGCAAGGTTTCATGGGATATGGGTAGGGAACGAAGTCGCTAGGGCTCGAATAAAGTAATGAGTGAGTTTCCTCGAGGTCCCACTACGACATCCATGTTGGTGACGTCATCAAGTATCCAGAAATGGTTATGACCCGGACTGATCTTTTTTTTTTTTGTCCGATCTCAGCCGCAAATGTTAGAAATTTAAGGTAGAAAGTCATTTTTATAGAGTCAACATCTCGGAGGAAAGTATACTTAGTATTCAGGATCTGTTTCATGTGATTCGCCAGTACATGTTAGTGTGAAATGATGATGGTGAAATGACGATGGTGAAAGATTGATAGCTTAGTAAGTGTCACCTACTTTTTTGCATAATTTTTGTGTACAATTTATTCCATTTAAACTGGGGAAATTAATGAAAACTTGTTCGAAGGGAAAAAAAGATAAAGCTAAAAGCGTCACGAGGCCCGAGGATGCAAATTATGACTTTGAAAGGAACAACTCGAGGAACGTTTTGAGTCGATGTTGTTTAAATTTTCATGATTTTCTCACAAATTATAAATAAAATTGTTCCATATGCTCTGACTTTTTACCGATCAAGTTTTTTAAAGTGATACTTTAAAAACCCTTGCTTCCAGCTGAATCAAAATGTACCGTGAACCGATGAAATGACGCGCTGATTAGTGCCAGTACAGGCATAAATCGGGTAAGTTTCGCCCACAACATCTCCTAAACGAGCACGGTGACCTATCTTTTTTACCGTAGTTTTCGAAGCAGACATTGATGAGGAACATTTAAGGAAAGTTTTAAAAGAATTGTTCAATAAATTTTGCTTCTGAAGAATCACCTTAATACGCACTCCTCCGTTGAGGAAAAGTTTTTTAGAATTTCGACCGCTGGATGGTAATGATGATCCAACCTTCACGCAACCCGGTTTCGAGAGCTCAAGAAAAGGGAAAGTTCGCAGTCCAAATTTACCCAGCACTGAGCAGAGCAGATGGTTCACATGATATCCTTCTATGTAAAGACCCATAGGTACCTATGAATAAAGGGAGTAATTTTCTAAAGAAAGTGTGGTGCTGCGTCGGTGAAAGAGTGTAACAAGGTAATTTAGTATCATCAACTGAGTTGATAACGTAAATTGGCCACCATGAAGAGTTAAAAAGCTGACGTTTCGAGCGTTAGCCCCTCGTCATTCGCTCTGACGAAGGGCTAACGCTCGAAACGACGGCTTTGAAACTGTTTACGGTGGCCAATTTACATATTCAGCTCAGATGATAGTACTAAATTACTCTCTGGTACCAATAGTTGCCCCATCTGCATTGCAAAATGGAACGTGCTGACAATTAACCATAGTTGTTCCTTTTATATCCTATGTTCTACACAGGGCAATATTTGGACCATGACATTACTCTAACCGCCCACCAAGTGACCAGTTGTTAAAAAATTCATGCCACAATTTGACAAAAGAATGCTACGGTATTTTCATCCCAGCTGACGATCCCCCCTTCCCCAAACTTGGTGTCAGCTGCATTGCTCTGAAAAAGGACGTCCCTGCTCCCAGAAGTGACCTGGCCGCACCACGATATCACACCAATATTTTAAGTGCCTTCATAGATGCCTCTCAAGTATATGGCGTGAACGAGAAGACTCTTTAGTCGCTGAAGGATATTGTAAAGGATGCAGGCCTTTTGAAGGAGATCCCACACCCCAGTGGTCCCTTATCCCATGGCCTGTTTCCACCATCAACGGGATTTTTGTCGCAGTGAGGACCTGGAGAGCCGACCGTGCTTCAAGGCGAGAGATGGCAGCGTTGACGTCAATGCAGGTAAACTGTATACAGCTTAGAGAAAAAAACGCAAAGTACGAAAGGAGCCCAGTCGCTATGTCTGAACGGATTTTGAAAATAATAACGAATCCAATTTTTAACTTTATAAGTTACCAGTTTCCACCTAAGACGTGTATGGCAGATAAAATTTAGATCGATCATCCGACATTTGGATCTTCTGCAATTTTTTCTAGCTATCCAAGTCATTTTGTTGTAATTTTCTCTCGACAAGACTATCAAATTTATGCCCGATTGGTCAGTTTATGACCAATTTATGTGTAGCCAATATAAATTGTACGTGAATTTCACACTTACTCTAATTTTTCTTTGTAAAGGTTTAGAGGCAATTCATACTCTGATGGTTAGAGAACACAATCGCGTTGCTAAAGAACTAAAATCAATAAATCCAAAATGGAAAGATGATAAACTTTTTTACGAGACTAGGAAAATTGTGGTAGCCCTGCATCAGCACATTACGTACAGCGAGTATCTACCAGAGATTTTAGATCGGAAAATTGTGAGTATAACTTGATAATCTCAACAATAACCTTAGGCCTTTTTGGAAAGATGCCGTCTAAACATGAAAAATTTCTCTCTAGCTTCCAGTTACGACTCTTTCCTCAATGTTCTTTATATAAGCGACTAAACATACGAATTTCTGGGGTTCGAACATCTCTTGCATTATTCTCCACATTTCAAGAAAGGAAACTCTTCCGACCTAGTGATCTGTGACCCATAAATTAATGTAATTTTTTCGATTAGTCATTTTAACTTTCGTCATTCTATACTGTCTAGTTTCTAGTTTCAATCTCTGTGCCTTAGGGTAAGTGGGAAATGAGGGAATACAGAACCACTTTTCGTGAGTGAAAGTCATTCTGTTAGTGGCTACCATAAGGTCTTCAATATATCGACGCAAACGCACTATTTAAGTCATTGTGCATGTCAGCGGCTATCTGAAAACTCTCCCATTAAACTAATGCAAAGTTCGCCGTTAGTCATCAGATTATTGGCTAGCTCAACGACCGTAATACAGTGTATATATATACGTTAACATTTTTCTGACTTTTAAATTTTACATACATAGACCGAAAAAAAAACGAGATTTATGAAGTTTATGTACTGAATAAGGTTTAAAATCCGTCAGTTCGGGTAATCTGCCGCGCGGGTGAACGGCCAGAAATTATAGTAAACAAAATAAAGACTAACAAAATAATTACGCTATTTAACTTAAAAGTTTAGGCTAAGGCTACGTGCGTGTGGTAAATTGCCTTTCCATCGAAGTTCTGCCAATGACCAGGAAGATTGCTGAATTTTGAGGTACTCAGTTTTTTCCAAGTTTTCAACGCTTTCAAGGCTATAATTTCGCGGACCAATTCGTTCCAAAAACACTCGACGCCCAATTAGTGCGGGCGTAACCAACTATTGCTACTGTTTCCTCAGATTGAGAAACATGAACTCAAATTATTGGACGAGGGATTCTATACAGGTTACAACAACCCTACCAACCCCTCCATATCTAATGGATTCGCGGTTGCAGCCTTTACATTCGGCCACAGTTAAGTAAAGGATATAATGAACCGATATGGTAAAAACTACGAAACGATATTTTGTGATGTCCATGACAACTGTTTACACCGGCGAATTTTGGGCCGACAAAAAGTTTATTTCAAACCAAAAAAAAATGCGTACTTTCAATTTTTAGAGTTGACGTTGAAGATGAAACGACAAACAATCTAAGGAGGAAGTTGAATATGGACGTTGACGAAAATCTAGTAATGTACGTAATCATATAACATACAATATTCCTGAATGGAGAGTTCGTGAGTGGAATGAGTCACGCTCCCAAGTCATTTGTCTTGGGCAGGGTGAGGTGTGAAATCAGTGACCGATTAACAATTGCCCCGTTCGTTGACTTAAGACTACGAAAAATTGTGTCAAGAATTGAAGACAGCGAGTTGTATCTCTAATGTTTCTATTTTTGTTTAGTAGATTCGACCTTTTTTCGTCGTTATGAATGTAAGTACTCAGTTCCTCGTGATATCTGCTGGCGAACAAAGTTATGTTCTTATTTCACTTTCACTTTAAATGAGCATTTTACTCCAACCTTCAGTTGTTAATAATGCTTTATGACGGTATTATACATTGGCCAATACTTTATAATTAGTGTATTATCACCAAAAACGCATTAAGTAATCAGAAAAAGAGGCTTCCCTCGCTAAAATGATACTGCTACCAAGTATCGCGAAAACCTCACCTAATATCACTTGGACAACTCGCACAAGCAAAAAACGCAACCTTTACTTTCTAATCTTTGTACTTAAAGCCGCCTTCTCCCTCGCCTATTATTGGTGCTTTCTGACCAGGTTAGGAGCGGTAAATGGGTAAAACCAAGAGTTACCAACGTGCATCGAAATTTTTCAGTTTTCATTCCTTTTAAATTAACACAAGTCAAACTCAGCCCAAGTGTTTAACGAATAATTTCCGCTTTCCGAGCACAACTTCCTCTATTCCATTTTTAGGGAATTATGGACACGTGAAAGTTGTAGGCGCAATGCTACAGATTTTCAAGAAAACAGGCTTAATGCTACACGGTGCTCAGAGTTATGATATAAATGTGTTTGCTACCTTTAGTTGCTCCCCACTGAGTTCATATGGAAGTTATCAAAAGTGTCACGCAGCAGCAGAAGTGCCACTTTCGAGTGACGGAGAGGAAGAGATCCACTTGAAACAGCTTGCGTGCAGAAAAATTTGCGTCTGCTTACGCCTCATTGTTCTTTCACGATAAGATCTAAGGGACAGAAACAATACAACTTTGGAGTGCAGTTCATGTCTAAAAATGTAAGTTCCGGGTTCGTGCTATAAAATCACTAACTTCACAAAGCTGTTCATTCGAATGCAAGATAAGAAGAGTTATCCAATTCAGGTAAGAATTACTTTCAAACATTCGAAAATACCGTTTTTTTTTTGTTCAAGACTTAATCATTTTATTTCCTGCAGACTTGAGCGTGTACATTCGCGTATTGAGCCATTTATTTTTCCACAAACTAAATCCAATTGTTCCAAAAGCACAGTTTGATAACTGGGTAATTCGTTATCTTCATTAAGTTATTTTCTTAAAGATAAATGTCCACAGTGACGATATACGTAAACTATTTTTAACAACGTAATAATCAAAATAAAAATTTAAAGCTATGGCATTAAGCCTGGTGGAATCTGATTGGGCCAATTTCGTTCCTAATTTTGCTCTTGAAAATTAAACAACTGTAAATCGTTCAGCAAGCTTATGTGTCTGAGGAAAAGTTTTCTCGAGAAATTTTGTATGGCATATAAAATCCGCGGGCAAATCACACACTATTATTTCATTTAATATGAAATTCACAGCACAATTGGCAAAGGATTTGAACAGATTTTGGAAAGGTTTTGTTGCAGATAGGTTTTGTTGCCCTTCTCTTCACTGAATGTCCGATATTTCGTCTTGTTCATCGTATTTCAAACTTTGGCTTAGATCGAACCGGGTTCTGTTCCCAAGTTTTGCTAGAGGTCGTTTCATTTAAAATACGCCCACTTGACCAGAATAATCTTCCTTTTTGCTTAAAAAAAACATTAAGAGCCGTGCCAAACGAATTAAGACAACCACACATGACTGATTTTTTAACTAAAGGAACTGACCAGAGAAAAAAGAAACAATTCTCGATAGAATTAACCAAATTATTAACTAACAAAGCGTTTTTTTTTTTCATTTCTGTGGGAAAAAAAATCGTTTTTGTAGATCTGTAAGCTACAAAAAAGTCAAAATTTCGTACTCTAATTTTCCTTGTTTCTTGTTATTATTAGTTCATTATGATAATTAATCCTTTTTAAAGCACAACAAATATCAACAGCAGACAAAAGAATTCACAATTAACTTAAACATGCCTAATACTGGAAACTCTTTAAGCAACGACACTTGAATTTTTGCTTAAACGAACAATATTATTATACTGCAACACGTAAATCCTTTCAGAGTCTTTTTAAGAACCTGAGTGCATATTAAGTATTTTGCAATACTTTTAAAGCATGATTGTAGGGGTTATTTCTGGGTGAAAATCGTATGTGTAACTAAAAATTTTGGTGGAGGGGAATTTTGATGTGTGACTGCTATTCTAGTGGCAGACTATCGTCTGACCTTTAGTGCTACAAAAGTTGATATTCAATATCAAGCATGCCAAATAACTTTTATTATAGAATAATTCAAATAGTACGCGCGCTCTGATTGGCCATAAAACCATTTTACATGAGCGTATGTAAACACGGTTTTCATATTGAATCTTCTCGCGGAGTTTTCCCTGCTATTTATTTAGCAGTAACTCAGTTTCTTTAAGTTTGTTTTGAGTACAGTAATGGAAGAAAAAGATTTTCCTAATTTTTCTTTGGAGTTTAATTTTCCCAGTATTCAAGAAACGACCAAAAAGCCAAATGAACAACAACGACAAGCACGTCGCTTTCCTTCGTTGCAAGAAGAGGCTCTTTCATTAGTTATTTTATAAAAGAAATGTAAAATGGTTTCCGTGTTTACATAGCCTCGATATGCTGGAAAGCTTCGCGTCGTGGTTTCCTACGCTTATCTCGTGTTCTCCCAACCTCCCGCGTGTTTACATCAGGCTACGTAAACACGGAAACCATTTTACATTTCTTCATTCTCCCATTTAACACATCGAGAATGCTATTCAATTCAGACGCCACAAAAGTATCAGGGAACTAGGCTTTAAGTTATTTACTCGAATTTACTCTGCTATTGCGTGTCCTGAACATTGCAAAAAAGAAATTATAACCAATGAAACTATAAAAAAGTGACATGGATGTACAAATTATTATTACACCTTGAGATTGCTATTCAATTCAGACGCCAGGAAAGTCTCAGGGAACT
The DNA here is from genome assembly GCF_036669915.1 of Pocillopora verrucosa. NCBI lineage: Eukaryota > Metazoa > Cnidaria > Anthozoa > Scleractinia > Pocilloporidae > Pocillopora > Pocillopora verrucosa. The sequence goes on from NC_089313.1 coordinate 16,816,224, forward strand.
AGGCTTTAAGTTATTTACTCGAATTTACCCTGCTATTGCGTGTCCTGAACATCGCAAAAAGGAAATTCTAACCAATGAAACTATCAAAAAGTGACATGGATGTATTGGATATAAGATGATAGATAGCCAACTAGGCGCGCAGGTCCGAGTTGGCTATAGTCATCTCATGTACAACAAGCTCGAGTGGAATAATTTTTTTATAAAAACAACCCCAAATATAATATTTGATGATAAAATCTTATCAAATTTACCTTGTAAAAACAAATGGAACTTTACGATGTACAAAAACACTTCTGGTTTAACCCGTCTTCATGGCATTTCACATATCTATCGAGAAACTGTCAAATACTGCGCGCACGGTATTAAGCCTCATAACCCTGTGATGGCTAAGCCAATGAAACCACTAAATAGCATTACCAATGATCCAGTTTCTAATAAAATACATCATACTCGCAAAGAGGCAATATCGATTTTCACCCTTGACAGTTTTTAAAGTACGCGTACTATCCCGAGAAGAAGAAAAAGCCTTGAGACATGCTATTTTGATTGATAAGCATCATTTTAAACTGCATTTCCACGCTAATGATTAACAAGCAATTTCTTATAAAAATTTTGTCCCTTGTTGAATTCCTTAGCCATCATGGCCGTTTTTATCCTTAATGGTTTTGTTCTCATCTTGATCATGAGTCTGACGTCATCTTACGTCATCGACGACCTCTACCCGGACGAAACTGAAACTCTAGAAGACATGAAAAGCGAACTTCTAGAGTTAAATGAAATGAACTATATGGATCCCAACATGGACATTGGTAACAATCTGGACATGAGACAGGTTGAGGACATTGTTGTCCAAAAGGTTGCACCTGAGATCAAAGCTGCATTCGAAGCTCAGAACTACTCGTGTTGGATGGAAGCCCTAAAGAAGGTACCTTACAGACTAATATTGGAAAAAAAGAAAGACCAGCAACACGCTCTTCGAAAATTCTTCCAGGCATTGCAACATGGAAAAAAATCAACGGTAGACGCTCTAACGTGGTTGAAGGCCAAACAGAGCGAAGCTTGCAGCGCTTGCGCGCTGGCGAAACTCTGTAAGGATCCGGTGATTTGGAATCGTTTGGCCTTACCTGCGTCTTTGACAAGGTAAGCGTGAAGACAGTCGGCTAAATGTATTTATGGCAGTGTTAAGAGACAAGTTTCTTATATTTATAGCATAGCCGGTTGAGCACAGCTTGCAAAGCCTACTTTCTAATTAGTTTTAAGCTAAATTCCACAAGTATTATGAGACCAAGCAGTAAGAATATAATTTCCTCCATTTTCAGCCGAGAGTAAAAAGAAAACATGCCTATGGCTAAAGACCCTTGTTACACAAGGATGAAGATATAACATCATCCTGGTTTAAGGATAACGCTTCATTTATCTTTTTTCCCCTTTTTTTTTTCGCTTACAGTAAAAGGAAAGTCAAGCAATGCAAATTAAAGATACTGACCTTGGCGCACGCGTTCAACTACACAGAAGGAGAGAGAATAAGGTGTGACAAGAATTCCCGGTTCAGGGAAATCAATGGAACCTGCAATAACCTGGATAATCCCCGTTTTGGATCAATCCTTACTCCATTCAGACGTCTGGTGCCACCTGCATATGGAGATGGGATTTCGACACTTCGCAGAGCTCTCAGTGGAGACGAATTGCCAAACGCAAGGAACGTTAGTCGTTTTGTTCACGGCAGTAATGCAGCCCGCACAAATCCTGATTCCCCAAGACTGACTCACCTGACTATGAGCTGGGGGCAGTTCATGGATCACGATTTTACGCTAGCAGAGACACAAAGCATAAACTGTGAGTCGAGCAACTCAAACATAGAATGCATCAACATTGAAGTTCCCTCTGATGATGCTACCTTCCGAGACAGAGGCGTTACCTTCTTTCAGCTGGAAAGAGATGCACCTCATATGCCGAACACCATGTGCAAACTGACTCCGCGAGAGCACCGCAACACGCTAACAGCGTACATCGATGCATCTAACGTGTACGGTTCGACTGAGGAGGAGGAAAATAACTTACGAGCCTCGAATGGCTTACTGAGGATTCTGGAACCCCGTCACGGTTGCCCTATGAAGAGTTTGTTGCCTGCACAGCTGCCTGATCAGTTTTGTGTTTCGAAAGATCCAAATAGACCTTGCTTTGTAGCGGGAGACGAGCGCGTTAACGAAAACCCAGGTAAAAATACTAGTCTGTGCCAGCCATTACGCAAGATTCACTTAATAGAATAAAACCATCCAATCAATATGTATGTTGTTATCTGTCATGTCAGTATTCTTCTTGTGAGTATAATTGAATTTTGTTTTCGTGGATGGAATAAAGATGAATGTGATACGCCTATGCCTAGCAATAAAAGGAGTCAACATTGTTTTTACGTGTTTTGAACATCTTTTTTTCTTCGTTCTGCAGCTCTCATTTCCGTTCATACCATCATTACTAGGGAGCACAATCGAATCGCGACGTATTTTGGTGAGATGACACCATGGGATGGCGAGCAAATATACCAAGAAACAAGGAAAATTATTGGAGCAGTGCTACAATTTATAACATACAACGAGTTCCTGCCACTAATTCTGAGCCCTAAAACGGTAAGAAAAGTTACTCACTCCGAGGTTTCCCATCGAACCTTTTTGTCGAAAATCAGGCAGGATCCTCTTTATGTTAAATGCTGAAAATAATCACAGAAGGTTTTGCAGACGTTGTTTAGTGACGACACCCGGCATGAATTTCTGGGAATGAGAAACTCCTCATCAGCGACCATTGCATCATTTACTTTGCCTGTCTCACATAACGAGTCAATGAGTGCCCACGCTCAGAGTGACAAACAAAGTAATGATCAAATTCGATTGCAAATGCCCAGATAGATGTTGCTGTGTGGCTGTGGATGTTGCTCTGTGGCTGTCCGTCGTGCTGAAAGAAAGCTCGTTTCTTTACACGCTACTTTCCTTGAAACTGACGTAGATACTGACAGACAAATAATCTCTATTGTTTCCTTTAAAATTCTGCTCAGATCAAAAGAAATAACCTCAAGTTGTTGAAAGGAACCAAGTTCTTCAACGGTTACGACCCACGTATCAATGCTCAAATGTCTGCATCATTCTCTGTGGCTGCATTCCGGTTTGGTCACAGTTTGGTTCAAGAGGAGTTCATGCGTTTCACCCAAGATGGCTTTCAACACCACTGTAACAAAGCGGAATTTTCGCCAATCCCAGTACTGGACTTCGGCAACCCGACATACTTATATGACAAGTGTAATGGGGGTGTTGATTCCATCTTTAGAGGTTTGCTTAAAAGTCCCGCTGCAAAAATGGACGGGTAAGTGAAAACATAATTGTTATATAGTAGTGATAAGAATTGTACATTGTTTATGAGGAAGAAATCCTGTTTAAGTGCGTCTGAGTAAACATCGTTTTGCTGGGATCGTTTTCTTACAGGCGATTTTCAAGTTCCGTGCAAGAAAATCTGTTTCGAGGTGAGGGTGACTTGTCTGATCTTATATCCATAAACATCCAAAGAGGACGTAGTCGTGGCGTTGCTTCATACACGACATATCGCAACCGCCCAGAGTGCCAAATTAGTGCAAAGGTGAAAACGTTTGATGATCTGAGAAGAGCTGGCTTTGATCCAAACGACATAAACAAGCTGAGATCCCAGTACCAATCGGTTCATGATATCGATCTTTTCACTGGAGGTATGTAACTGAGTAAAATATTATTTTATGTGCAATCAGTGCTAACATTAGGAATCTTTAGGACAACTGATTTCTCGCATTGGTCAGCTTGTTCAGCTGGCTACAGCTTTCTTTTGGATGTGTGTGAGATTCTTTGAAACGAAAATACTCTTAAAGGATACAATATATAAGAACATATCATTTAACCGTTTAAATGATCTTAAAGTTTAAGATTTTGGGGTCGAAACCTGTAACACTCAGCTTCTAAGCGCTCTCAACCGAGCAAACAAGGGACCAAGTCAAAGGTAGTCTGATACTTTCGCTGTCTCATTGCCTCAACTCTAATATCGAGTCGTTTCAACCAGATTCAAAGGACTGGTTGAGAACAGGCATTTAGCCCGAGTTATCATCTCCCTCGGCCGTGAATCCATCTATAAAAGGCTACAGTTTATTACGTAGTACTTGAATAGTTAGATTTGTCCCAAATTCTCACTTCCGGTGAAGGGCACTCCCACATAAGAATCTTGGAGGTAGGTTTTGCCTTGCCACGATAAGCCTCTAAATAATCTTACAAATATGTAAAATGTCCCTCACAGATGGCAAAAATTAATTTACTAACTTCTTCATTCTCACATTTAAAAGGAGTGCTCGAACCTGTGGATTCAGACGGAGGAGTTCTCGGGCCGACCTTCCAATGTATAATAGCCGAACAATTTAAACGCCTCCGGGTAGGTGATCGTTTCTGGCATGAAAACGCTCCAAACTCTGCCTTGCACACCGACAAAACAGCTTTCACGTCTTGTCAACTTCAAGAGATAAGGAGGGTTAATCTTGCAAAGATAATCTGTAACAATGCTGAAGACATCCCCGCTGTTACAAGGAAGGCATTGGAACAATCAAGGATATTTGTCAGTTGCGATAAGCTACCTGACATGAACCTCAATGTGTTTAGACCAGGCTTCAAATGTCCGACTCAACGGTAAGAAAAGCTTAGTTTGAAACATTTGTTACTCGCACTCAGTCACTATGAAGCAAGGTTTGAAAAAGAAAAAGCCCCTCTTTTCCGCAGAGTCGGTTGATCTGATAAAGATTGACATTACATTTCAGTTCAATCCATCGGTGGGTAGAACTCGGGGAAATTAACCATGGAAATTATGTTGACACAAGTACCGAAATGCCTTTATTTCTTTACGGTTGACTTTAGAGATATTCAGGCGGCAATATATTTCATCCTCCTGAGAGTAACTTCATATTTATTAATTTCGAGAGAGGATTGAGCTAATCTTCGGCTAATTACTGACGACCAAACTATATTCAAACGAATGATGGCCACGATGAATAAAAAAATGAAAGTCACGACATCAATCACCACTTAAGCTCAAAATAGTTCATATAATTTTCATTTTATTTAAACACCTTATTGTCTGATTTTCTCTCCTTTTTCTCAACAGTTTGATGGCTGACTCCTCTAAGAGAGACACCGACTGGTATGGAGTTCCATCCACAGAAACATTTGACGAAACTTTTTAACCCACTTTTTCTCATCTTATCTTTTGTTAAATTTTTTTCACTTCGGCCGCATTAATTCGCTGACAAGTTGATATGATTCCACATACATTGGAGTATTCATAATTCGACAAAGTTGTTCATGCATGGAAAGACATCGTCGATGGCTATAAACGCATATTACGCTGAAATTAAACTTGGAAAAATGACTGGACTGAACATTCTTACCGTAACAAGGTTACATAACCTCTCGTCAGTTTTTCACATGAAGTACTTTATTACAAGAAGTTAACGACGCACTTTGTCGACACAATTTTAAAAAAAATCGCGTTAATTTAACGCTTCTTAATTTTTTAATTGAAATCACGCTATTTCACGCCATTGTTTACAGCACCTTTATTTCAATGACAAAACCTCATCTGCTCATAGCTCATTAGTCACTATCTGTCCGTTCTTCTTTATCAATTGAGTTAAAAATGCTGTTTCGAAAATTTCGCGTTAATTTCATCAGTGATACATGTAAACCAAACGTTTGGAAAGCCCTTATTACTTTGTGTAACGTAAATTTTCTTCACGTTGTCAAACTACAGTTTGACGATTACTACCAATTCATTCATGAAAAGACGAGGTGGTGAAGCGTCACCGTACCCGTAGGCTGAGGCATGAAAATCTTGCCCGCCATAAGAACATTCGCCCTCGAATCAAAATATTAAGAGCCATGAGATTGAAAAGTCTGCAATAATTTATGACAGCGGTAGCAGAACCCCCTACAGAATGTAAAACGAGAAATGCAAAGGCTATGGAAAACAAAACTGAGTTAAGTGTGTCTTAGATTGACGACCCCCAAAATACCTTCAAAACAGCTATGATCGACCGTCAAACTAAGCAACTAATAACGAGTATATTTTTAAAATTGTTCCGCGTGTTACCTTTTCATGATTAATTCTAAGTTAACACCAGACTGATGTTATTAAGAGCAAATGTCATGAACAGCCAAAGGAAAGACGAGGTTGACTAAGTGATTCTATGATCGCAGACGAATAATCATTTAATACTTAAGGCAATAATTACTGTAATGGGCTCTGTTGGATATGGTTATTTTAGTATGGACTCAATAAGTGGTTATCAACAGTAAGTTTCAAATAAAAGAAATTGACGATTCCTTTCTGGAAGAGGTTAAGAAGAGAAGCCGCAATTAGCCGCTGGAAAAAAAAATTGATTCATGCAAAACGTTTTGGTTAGTCAACCAACTCGTTTGTTGAACGCGTTGATGGCGGAAGATGGCGGAAGATGTGATTGACTTGGGAACCATAGAAAGTTGTTGTAGTTTTACGGTTTAACTTTTGCCCTACTCCACCGGCATATAAACGAAAAATAAAGTTCGCTCTTTTTCAGTCATCATGACTTAATAATAGTATAACAATAAATCTCCACTAGTCTAAAACTAGCTCATTTTACTTAAGAAACAGTCCTGGGTTATAGAAGAACTAACGCCAATCAGGACTTATCTATTTTTACTCGGTGGGATCCCCACTAATTTCCTAGGCGTCTCGTAAAATTGCCTCATTTAACAATAAATTGCGGTGAGAGAGAGGCAATATTTATAGGTGCCAGCACGGCACAGCAAACAAAGAAACAAACACTCATAACTTATCAAACACTCATTTGACTCAATGCCATTTACTTACAGTCACTTTCTTCTATCGTTTAAAAAGTGACCTAAGATAAACCTGAATAGATCATTCGTTGATGGAAATGTGAATGACGCAAAAAGGTTGACGATTACTGTCAATTCATTCACGAAAAAAAGACAAAAAAGACGATTCGGCGAAGCACTGGCGTGCCTGTAGCTTGTAGGCAAACATAGGAAATTCTTGTCTACCTAACAGCCAACAACCCCGGCCCAAGCAGCTCCTAACGAGAGTATAGATAATCGGTTATGCATACTCTACTTTCTACAAATAATCTTGTGTCAACCGGCTGACTGACGTCTGGTTGACTAGTACAAGGCGCGTTGGACGCCTACAAAAAAGATCATTCTAAAATAAATTTTAAAAAATCTCCATAGTTGTCCGATTCAGATCAAGCAAGTCACTGGATTTATCGAAAGAGGCGACTTATTTGCTCATCATGTTCTGTTTTCCTATAAGTGTAAATTGGTCACCTTAAAGAGTTGCTAAATCTGAAGTTTCGAGCGTCAGCCCTTTGTCTGACGAAGGGTTAAAACTCGAAACATTAACTTTAGAAACTCTCTACAGTGGCCAATTTGTATTATTAACTCAGTTAATAAAACAGAATTAGTTTTCATCGTGGTTTTCTGCGGGAGTGGGACCTTACGAGTCATAAGAATAGTCCGCAAAGATTCAGGACCATAGTTCCAATAATAGCAACTTTACAGAAAATGTTAAATTTGTTTGTAGGCAGTTATTGTTTCCTACAGCAAACCACAACTTATAAAAAAAATAACATTTTTTAAATGCTCTTTACCACAAGAAATCTCCCGCTCCCTTAATGCTTTAATGTTACCATAGAAATTTCCATAGGGTTAGAGGTTGAAATCCAAACTCTCCGCATACGGCAACAGGAGGAAAAACAAAGACGGTTAATAACTTTCTTTCTTTCATCTCTCTCTCTCAAATTGAACTACTGAAATCCTTAAAAAGTCCCCTTAAGTCTTGAACTTTAGCTTTACGGTGGAAGGAAACCACGGTTTATACACGGCATGTTATACCAAAAAACAAGCAAATTAACAAGCAAAGTAACAAGAAAACTCTGAGAATTTTTAAACACCATCATTACCACTTTATTTATAAAAATCGATCATTCAGACGATTCGATGAAGCGTTACACTGTATCTCTTTCTTTTGTCATCTCATGAACGCGTGAATTTGATGTTTACGTTTCCCCAAACAACCAGCTTCCTACCCACGCAAGACAAAGATAAAGTGTCAAATGAACTGAACACCCCTCAGATCACTGCTGACTGATAATTTAAAGTATCCACGGTCAGATTCAGTATCATTGACTGTCCCAGAGAATGCGTACTGCACTGGTAGAAATTGAAACAGAAAATTTACTGATAGCTATACACTGATAAAAAGTTAAGAAAGCCTTCTTGTCATTACATAAATGGCCATGGTAAAGCTTTTTCGTGAGTTTGGTGATAGCAGAAAAGGTAAAAGGAAAACAGCTTTGCTTTGTGGTAAGCTGGGAAAAAAGGGGGAAAATCAACGAAACAAAGAATGTGGTTTCAGTTTCTGCCGGAGTTCCCGTGTTCTTGCTTTTCCTGACAATATCCTCCAAAGAGTTCGAGAAGAAAAGTGGCTGCTCAAAAACCAATCGGTGCGGCGAAAAAGCGTTGATCTCTCTCCAAACTCGTTCTTTTGGACGTCGAAACAACCTTTCGCTCTACATTTCCTTCTAGCAACTTGCGATGTTTGCAACGTGGCGATCCCGAAAATCTTTGCGCAAACACAAGGATCCGATTACATTATGCTTCTTAGTATCATTATGTTTCCCGTGTTTAAGACTTTTAATAGGCGATCTCTGTAAGAGCGCTCCAGGGCATTTCGCATCGGAAAAAAGTTTTCCCTCAAACTTTGCCCAATAAACTATTTTTGGTAACAAGTAAATAAAACCACATTAGTTTCTGGAAATACCTCAAAATAAAATTTTTAGAGCTCTCAAAAGTCAACATCGAAAATTTCAAAAGTTGAATAGCCCTGTCCTCGTATCACACCGCATGCAACAAAAAATATTTTGTATTCTTAAAGTGTGTGATATATAAGGTGTATAAAATGCATTTCAATTTTGATATTCGTTTATTTAGAGGCTCGTCATAATTTATTTAAAAACACTCGTTGGACAGCTTTCTGAAATTGGTTAAAAGTACTCTTTCTTTCTCGATTGATATTGCTCAAGTCCAGACCAGACTATTAAAAACTCCGCTTTATTTCTGCTAATAAGATGTTTGGCTGAAGAAAAATATAAAAATATCTTGCACTTATTGATTTTCTTCGCCGAGGTGACTTCGAACTTTTAGCGATATTGCTAGCGTGACAGCCGATTATGCAAATTACTTCATTGAGCAAACTCCGACCGTTTTATATGAGTAGCTCAATAGATCTTAGATTTTAACCATTTTAAGTAGAAAATATAGTAGGACAGAGCTTTAAAACCACACCGATTAATACTTTAAGCATTTTAAAAGGCCAAAATTTGACAAATTTTATTATCTCGTGACGAAAGACGTCAACAACAACGTATCGAATATCATAATTTGATTAGCGCTCGCAAACTCTTTTTTACAAATTTGGCTTCTGTTATTTCATATTTGAGTTCTGATGGCTTACGCTATTCAAACCTGTATGAACATTTCAAAATTAAACTACAGGATTCTATTTAGTGTAACCGGCGATATTTGGTCGTCACATCTGTCTGCATAACAGTCTCTGTTCATAAGTTTGAAGAGTTCTTGTAAAAAAAGATATCGCATTCGCATAACGGCTGGGCGTTATAACTAGATTGCATAACAACTGCACTCCGAAATCATTTCCTCCATTCTTGCAAGAGGTGCTGCATTTGTATCTTGCATTTTGAATGCGAGTTCAAAATGTTCGCATATGTCTCATAGCATCTTGACTTTGAGACTAGACAACCTTGCTTCTCTTGCCAACGAGCACACATCATAGAATTCAAACATGATTGGATGTTTCAATCTATCTCATCCATTACTGTGTTCCTCGCCTCTCTCAAACACCCTTCGTCTACATCAGACGTGGATGCTTCTATCAAGTGGTCGTCTGCGTCGGTGGCATCATCCGATTCTTGTTGTATCTTCGATCGCTGTTTAAGGCACAATCTCGAGAAGAAACCCTGAATCTGTATGTTGGATAAGCACTCTGTTCTATCGAACATTCTCTCTCCATCTATTGTGCAAGCAGTTCGCATATCCTTTGCTACTTTCTCTGGGTTTGGTTTCTGCCAGTGTCTCATCCGATATTAAATTTCTGTTTCAAGTACTGCCTGAAGTTTTGCGAAAGCCGTTCACTTGCACCTCTCTTATGAAGAGCCCATCCCATGGGAAGCTTTGATGTATTTGTCAAGGGTTCTGTGGCCACTGCAACCAGTTCAGTCGAACTTTCACCCTCTAATGACAATGGCTGAAAGTAATGAACCCACTACCTCTTCACTTTGTCATAAAGACTTTAAGTCATGCTCGCAGGCACAGGACTTACATGATGAACTAACTAGTTCATATGGAAGTCAAGGTCGGCCTGGGTCTTAAAATCTTCATCGCAACCAGGTTCAGGGCATTGATAGGAACGTCGTTGCCATCATTGCTTTCTCCTGCTGATGCAGTTCGTCGAGCAGTAGTGGGGAAAAATGGAATCTCCTCCACCAGATCCGTCATTTTTTCTGTGGAAAAATTGCAATTTTAATTTTACCGAATAACCTTTCCAGGCCCAACATTAAACGCTCTCCAAACGCGCAGGCCCTCTTGTGTAAGTTGCTGAAAGTGGTAATCTTGATGTCCGAGCCCTCGTAGAGATGATACCAGCTTACTTTTGTGATAGCAGCCTGCTTCATCCGATCTTAGAAAGGCCTTTTTATTCCTGAATTTCGTAACTTTATGGTGACAAAGAGATTTTCTAGGACTGACAGCACTGAAAACCAGTCTTTTTGTACAGCTGTTAAGAAGGTGTACGTATCAGGTTACTTCCAGGCTTTCCTCCAGTCTTACAACAACGCTACTCACATGCCAATTAATTTCCCTCTTGGGAAACCATTCTGCTTGCTTTTCCCGGAACTTCATCGCTATGAACTTCACTGTCCAGTCAACTATTATAAATGCTTCATCTCCCTCCAAAGTATCGACAATTTGCTCTCAGGATATGCCCTCTCCATTCAAAGATCTTAGCGGCAGCATTTTTTGCTCCATACAGATAGTCTTCCGCTTGAAACCTACCCAATTGCATTGCGTACTCAGAAATAGCGCCTTTTACTTCTTCAAGAACACTCTTCAGCATCTCACAACTTCCCATAAGTGTGCCTATGCTTTGCGCAGACCCACATTTTGCCATAACTGAGTCTTCTACATCGAACAGGCCAGCCCTTGCAAAGATAAGCTCTCCTTCTGTGAAACTCTCTTTTGACAAATGGATTAAGCAGAGATGACTCTTTATTGAGTCAGTACTATGAGGCAAGTTAAACAAACCGGAAACTCCTCGTGAGTCTCCGAACGAAGTTTCTGAGGAACGCGACTGAAAACAGGACTTCTTTTGGCGAATACCGCTTCAAGAATTTAGTGTTATTAATCCCAAACAAACCAGTACCGAAGGAGACATATGAATTACAGCTAATACAATTACGCACTTTACAGTATAGATATAGCTAATTGTTGGAAAAATGAGGTCACACGTAACGTAATAATTTATTTCCTCAAAAATTGCGGAGTCCTTTTCCACAAGAACTCCTGGAGTTCTGAATAGAAACTTTCATAAAGACAGGTGTGCAGACAAAATTTCTCTTATTCCTGCCGACCAGAATTCGGATCCAAAAGGCGATGTTATCGCTGCTTTATTAAGAGGGGAGAAGCAAGTGAGGATAATTACACAATTGAATTATGTGACAGTGGTCACGGTGTATTTCATGTGTGCTGTTATCGCCGGTTACACTAAATAGAATCCTGTAGTTTGGTTTTGAAATGTTCATACAGGTTTGAATAGCGTAAGCCATCAGAACTCAAATATGAAATAACAGAAGCCAAATTTTCAAAAAGGGGTTTGCGAGCGCTAATCAAATTATGATATTCGATACGTTGTTGTTGACGTCTTTCGTCACGAGATAATAAAATTTGTCAAATTTTGGCCTTTTAAAATGTTTAAGGTATTAATCGGTGTGGTCTTAAAGCTCTGTGTACTATATTTTCTACTATATTTTCTACTTAAAATGGTTAAAATCTAAGATTGATTGAGCTACTCGCATAAAACGGTCTGAGTTTGCTCAATGAACTAATTTGCATAATCGGCTGTCACGCTTGCAATATCGCTAAAAGTTCGAAGTCACCTCGGCGAAGAAAATCAATAAGTGCAAGAAGTTTTTATATTTTTCTGCAGCCAAACATCTTATTAGTAGAAGTCAAGCGAAGTTTTTAATGGTCTGGTCTGGACTTGAGCAATATCAATCGAGAAAGAAAGAGTACTTTTAACCAATTTCAGAAAGCTGTCCAACGAAAGCTGTCCGGGGTAAGAAATAAGAAGTTCTAAACCAGTTAAGTTAGAGCTGTCTGGTTGTTCCATTGCGAAGAATCAAGTTGTCTTGCATGTAAGAATGTACTTTGTGTGATAGTTATCAATTCCAATTTTAAATGAAAATTCATATTTTTGTCAACCTTTAAGTCCGTAAGCGTCTAAGAGTTTGTAAACCTTCTACGTCTGTAAGCATCGTCCTTTACGCGTCAAAAGAGACCAGAACAATTTTTCGAAAAGTTTCGGAACGGGTTCTTTACTAGATGAGATTAAACTATACTTTATTCCAATTCCTTTCGTAAATAATCAGTTGTCTTTTACATAAAAGCCTAATCGTAATCCCGGGATAAATTTTCTCTTCTAAGGATATTGGTGATGATTGCAGCGTTCAGATGAACCTTGATTGAACTGTACAAGCGAACAAAACAACAAATGCGTGAACCACTGGGTTTTAACCAACAAGATTATATTAGCTGTCTTCACAATGGTACCACAATGCTAACTTATTATTCCCGCTCTTCATAGTGACTAAAAAGGTTTTTTTAACTTGTGTAAAGCCTGTTATAACATAGCTAGTAAATTTGTGTAATCAAATTCGATTGCGCGAGTGTGCTTCATATAACGCCTACGCCTCGAGCAACTCTTACGCTTCTTTCGTGCTCTTCAAACTTCCCAAGCGCTTCACATCTCAATGAAAGCACGCTAACGTATGAACCAATTGTTAATTATGAAATGAATAAATTACTGCCCGCTCAGTGAAGGGTCATTTCCGATGATATACGAGAGCGTTGACACTCGGCTTCATTCACGAGTTTAAAAAATAAACTGGCTTTGAATTTATACTGACCTAAAGATAACATTTTTGGGATCAAACCCTGCGTCTGTAGTTTATATTCTTCTTTGCTTTATTTCGCAGTTCAGAACAAACCCATTTCATTTTTACATATTGCGGTTCAGTCACAGGTCAAGACAGTCGCCTAAAGAAGTTAACACACCCAAGGAATACTCACCCACAGCTAATGTTCAAACCAAATTTATACGCATATACGTCAATTGAGGTTTACTATGACTTAAAAAACAAGGAAAATGAAGTCAATGAGTTAAACTGGCCAAAAAGCGCACGACAATTCTATGATAGATTTTGTAAAATAACCACTGGTTTGTTTGACGATAACGGAAGAAGTAAAAGGAACAAAAGGGTTTTCAGACAAAAACAGCCTCTTTGTAAAACCCTTTATTTCACCTCATTTGCCAGTAATTTCTCTGGTTACCATTAATAATTCTTTGACCTTGTTTTACATTCTCTTGAGAGCCACCTATTGACATCTTGCTGATTTTTTCCGCGTTTTATTTTTTGATCTCGTAAACACGGAAAATAATATTGACCTGAACATAATTAACTAGTTCCTTGTTAAAATACATTCATGTAATAACCTCAAACAACTTAATTAGTCGTTAGAGTTTGTTCGATAAATAACTAATACCAGGTACAATAAAGGAAAAAAAATTGCAGACTTGAAGTGCCTCTCACAAAAACCTTATCTCGGCAGCATTTGTTAATATTTCTCGGTTTATAATTCTTCGAATTCCTCTTCAGAGCCGAGTATTGATTACTGACAACACTGTTGTGTTTATTTTTAACCTTTGAATGCGGAATTTAGTAGAGACGTTTAGGTAATAGTAATAAAGACAATGAAAAAAATTAAAACTGAAAAATTCCTTGTTGAAGGACCTGCAGGCACTAAACTCAAAAAACTAATTAAATCAAAGCTACATCATAGATGTATGACCCAAAAATAAATTTAAGTCAACATCTTTTGGGACTTTAATTTAGATCCCTCAAGTAATCTTGAATGCGAAAACTGCAAGGCAATGAGGGTAAATTGGGCAGGTCAGCATCTAACGTAATAGCTTGTTTAACACTTGTTTACGCATTAGTATCGAAAGAATAAATCATCCGCGATCATTATAAGCAATGAAAAACATCACACCAAATTCAAATATTCTCTTTCATAATTCTTTACCTTACTGACCAGTAATTTCTCTGGTTATTATTCTTCGACCTTATTTTACATTCTCTTGAGAGCTGCTTATTGATCTCGTAAACGCGGAAAATAATATTGACCCTTAAAAGTTAACGAGTTCCTTGTTGGAAGACATCCATGCACTAAGCTCAAACAATTAGTTAAGTAGTCGTTAGAGCTTGTTTGATAAATATCCAAACTAGCGGGTACAATACAGAAAAAAAGGGTTTGCAGACTTGAAGTGCCTCTCACAAAAACCTGATCTCGGCAGCATTTGTCAATATTGCTCAGGTTATATTTCTTCAACTTCTACCTTCTCTTGAGGGCCGAGTATTCATTACTAACAATACCGTTGTGTTTTTTTTTAACCAATGAATGCGGAATTTGGTAGAGACCTTTAGTTAATAGTAATAATGGCATAATAATTCTTTGTCGGAGGACACACACGTACAAAACTCAAACAATTATTAAATCAAAGCTACAGTTAATTAATGTATAAACCAAGAATAAATATAAGTCAACATCTTTTGGGACCTCAGACTTCTAAAGTAATCTTGAATGCGAAAACTGCAAGGTAATGCAAATAAAATTAAGCCAAATGTTATCATTTCAACTGCAACCTTTTTGACGAGCCGCCTTTTCTAAAATTACAGACAAATCAAGTATTTTCCCTGTGTGATGAATCGATCGATAAAAAACCATTGTCTGGGGCAAACAATTATTTCAATGGCATTCAAAACTGACCACAACAAAAGACACAATAAGCTGAAAGAGTTCCTGTTTGGGGTTATAAATTAAGAAGTTTTAAGTCAGAAAAGTTAGAGCTATTTGTTCGTTCCAACGCAAAGAATCAACTGACTTGAAGGTAAGAATGAACTTTATGCTAAGTTAGTTATCAATACCAAGACTAACATCAATATTTCGTGAAGGTCTTTCAAATTATCATCTAGGTCTGTAAGCGCTTTATAAGCATATAAGCATCATTCTCGCGTCCGAATAGATCAAAAAAAAAATCTCGAAGGGTTTCGGAAAGGGTTCCAAAAGATATCAGATTAAGCCATATTTTGTTGCTTTCCATCCGAAAAGAATCGCCTGTTTTCAAATAAAAGACTTGCTCGTAATCACTGGATTAATTATCCCTTTTAGGGATATTGGTGGTGATTGCAGCATTCAAATCAGGAACAGAAAATACAAACACAGCAAAAAATTCCAAGACAACTAGTTTTACACAAATATGATTAAATTGGCTTTCTTCGATCCATCATGCAACAATGGTACCACGGTGCTAACTTTTTATTCTCATTTTTCTTAACGACTTAAAGGGTCTTTTGTCTGATTGACAGCCTGTTGTAAAGTGAATTGAAAAAGGTCCTCGCCGATGAACTATCAGAGCACCGACACTAGGCTCTACACACGAGTATGAAAAAGAAATGACTTTAAAAACATGCTGAGCTATATGTAATATCCATCTTCGTTTGTTTGTTTGTTTGTTCTCTGGTTTTATTTCACTCTGCAGAAGAGACCCGATAATGCGATATTGCAGCTCAGAAAAAGTTCAGGCATTCGCCAAAATTAAATAACATACACTTGGCGGAACCTCATGGCCCAATTGCTCACAGCTATTGTTCAAATCAAATTACTGACGTCAATTGTGGTTTAGAACCAGTGATTTCCTTGTTGGAGGACACCCTAGCACTACATTTCATTTGCTATACATCTCCGCAGCATAATAGTATGACGAAATTAGTTATGCCCAAGGAATAAGTTTTTTTTAGTAAACATTCTTATGGACTTCGGATTGCCAAAGTTATCTTGTAAGTGAACATGAACGGTTTAACTAAGCAAGGGTCATTAGGCCATGCATGATAATTATATGAAAAGTAGAAACCATTCTATGCTTTTAAAATTGTGAACCAAACTCGTGCTCGCACAATATTTTACATCTGCGTTTTAAAGTACTTTCCGTGCACTCTCTAAGCTTAAACATGCAACCGTACAGATAGAAATGAGAAATTTAAGGCAGAGTTCACAAGACATGCAAATCTGCAACAAAGAACTGTATACATATTAAAAGGTGATTGGGATTATACGAGACTGCTTTCTAAAGCAGACATAACTGACATTTGTATTTTAAATGAAACTTCTTTGGGATGATTTGCGAAAGCCAGTACCGGCAAACAGCGGACAGCTCTCTCTTGCAAATATATTTTGACGCTCAATTTTGAACTGTTCAAACGTTTGAAAAGTTTACACTACAATTCATTGGGATGAAAAATTTATTTCTTAATCTCTCAGTTACCAGAGAGTGAAGACTTTGACCCCTTGCTTTGCGGTGATTAATTTTCAACAATAATCTTGTTAGCTTCACGAAAGGATTCATCAACAAAGCAAACCTTACCTCAATCGCAGAGAGCGGCCGTTAACAACTATGTAGTAGCCCATCACCA
The DNA here is from genome assembly GCF_036669915.1 of Pocillopora verrucosa. NCBI lineage: Eukaryota > Metazoa > Cnidaria > Anthozoa > Scleractinia > Pocilloporidae > Pocillopora > Pocillopora verrucosa. Next base: position 16,833,160 of record NC_089313.1, read on the forward strand.
TCCTTTCACGATAGAATGAGTTGGGAAATATCGCCATTAATGGTTTGTTGTCAGAGAATATTAAAACTCTCCATACTTTCGCTATCACATGCCATAAATCTGACGAGGGGTTTGAATCCGCAACGCCTAGGTCAGACGTCGGATGCGAAGATGTCTTCAGTATTTGTTGATCAAACATTTCATCAATAATTCCTTGAAACACGCTACACGAGTTGTCCAAACGTATTCTTGCGTAGATTTTCCAAGACAATTTTTGCGAATTAGTATTAAATTAGTGTATGAGTTAGCTTTGAGAGAAAAACTTGCAAAGGGTTGCTCTAATTTCAGACTTTCATGTCTTAATGCGCATGTCCAAAATGAAGTTTTTATGCGCCGGTGGCCTTGATCGAGTTTTAGTGGTTTTCATTAGGAAAGTATCCACCTCGATTTCAAAGAATAAGTTCAAATCAAGTTTTATGTTGCTGTGACGCAGAAACCACCAAAGAAACAATCTAGTCTTGCGCTTATAAGAATCACGGCGAGTTTTAGAAGACTGTATTTTGCAAAAGTGAAAGTTGCTCATCAAAATTTCAAGTTCACTTTCAAAAGCAGTAATGTCATTACATGTCAATAATGAATTGATCGACCTCTATGTCGACGACTCCATATTACCCTATTTTTTTCTTCAGCAGACAACATGGTAGGACATTTTCTCTGTGCCTTGCTGCTTATCTTGGTTCTGGGATTTGAACAGGGATCCTCTTCTGTTTTGAACGACCCAGACCGGTTAGAGGAAGACACCTACACTACAGCAGACGTGGCGGATGACCTTGCCGAGCTGAATGACCTGGAAGTGGAACAGGTGCAAGACAGCGTGTCGGCCGACGTCTGCAAAGAGATCAAAGATGAATTCAAAGCCGTGCAGAAAAAGTCCATGGCTGAAGCCAAAAAAGAAAAACCTGATAGCATGATATTTTGGAGACAGGTAGAAGTTAGACGAAGTCTGAGAAGAAGCTTTCAGATACTACAACATGGTAAAAGATCAAAGGTGGACAACTCGATAGCGGTGAGGGCATTACGCAACGAAGCTTGTGCCAAGCATGCCATACAAGACATTTGTGAGACGACGAAGGTTTTGGACCTTTTAAACATACCTTTGAATACAAGAAAGTAAGTGTTTCCAAAAGCAGGACACAAAAATGACGTTCAGAGCTCAGTTACTTAAACTTACATTTTCAAAAATATCAAATTTAAAACCTTAAAATGCGCGCAAGTTATTTAGAACTTAAAAAAGTTGATGATCTTTCAAGGTGTCATGATCTCCATTAAGCAGGAACTCCTTAGCGACCTTGCTGCACCAAACAGCTCAACCGAACTCGAACCGAATTAGACTCCACTCAGTACAATTACTATTGCTAAAACCTTTTCAATGATATAAAGTTTGGGGTGGTTTCTTAAAAAGAAGCGCGCGCACGAATTTTTTCTTTTGTTTCAGCTCTTTAAGACACCCGCGAAGGATTGGATTAACCTTAATTCCTCAATTTTTCTTTGAACAAAAATCTGAACTCTTTCTCTCCAAAACATATTTTACTCTTTAGACCGTAATTTGTTGAGCCAAAGCTGCTAAAGTCAACCCTGGCCACGGCACCTCAACCTTGCTAATACCTTTATCGTCCTTTACAATTATCGGCGCGTTTGTTTTTTCATTTATAGCATTTCCAAATTTGTGGTGGCATTTTAGTTTCTAACGGAATTCTGTCAATAAACAAGTTATGTTTACTTTTCTCTTCAGGAGGAGGAGAAGAAGGATATGCAAGAGGAAGGTTCTTAAATGTTTAGAACACGAACCCCTGGGGAACATAAAATGTCCAAATAAGTCTGAGGAAAAAGCCCGTTTTAGAACAATTGATGGAACTTGCAATAACGTGAATCAACCCCTTTTTGGAGCAGCTGGTACTCCATTCATACGAGTACAACCAGCTGATTATGCAGATGAGATCTCGGCACCTCGCGTGGCAGAAAATGAAGACCAGTTACCCAACGCGAGAAACGTGAGTCGTTTCGTTCATGGCAGCAATGCAAACCGCCAAAACCCTAATTCTCCAAGGCTGACTCACTTAGCAATGAATTGGGGTCAGTTCCTGGACCATGACTTCACGCTGGCAGGAGAACAACATGTTATCTGTGAAACCGTTCCCTCTAATGAGTCAGAGTGTTTCAACGTTGAAGTTCCGGCCGATGATGACGTCTTCCAGAGCAGGGGTGTTACATTCTTCGAGCTGATTCGAGATGCTCCCTTTGAATTTAAGCTAGAGTGTTCACCAGGACCAAGAGAGCACATCAACACGATAACAGCTTTCCTCGACGCCTCCAACGTTTACGGCTCCGACGAGGAGGAGGCTGAACACCTTCGAGCACCCGACGGGACAATGAGAATTATGACAGCTCGTCACGGCTGCCCCTTGGGGGATCTTTTACCTGCACAAACAGATCCTGAGATACCGTGCGTATCAAAAGATCCTAACAGACCTTGTTTCGTAGCCGGAGACGAGCGCACGAACGAGAATCAAGGTGAGATCACCAAATCCCTTCATTCGATTCTCTGATTAAGACAAAAAGACCGTAGTATAGCGACCTTTTTCAAAGACGTGTCTAACGTATTCATATCGAATATTTACAATAAAACTATAAAATATTGTTACTTCTACACATGTAGACCACGCATTGTCAAAGGTTCAAGGTGTGAAGGCTTATACACAGACTTCCCTATTAAAACGTGACTGAAATGTTGGAATTGCACACGAGCTCTGTTTAACCCCTTTGGTCCCAAGATCTCAACACTATTGCTTCTGAATGTCAACCATACCTTATGTCGCGAGGAGAAAGTGCTTTTCGGTCATTTCAGGTCGTGAAATAACTCATACTCGACAAGCAATAAAGAGAGTGTCCTGCGTGGGCATTTTTCGGACATCTTCCAGTCGCAAGCCCTTCCATCTCCTCCTATATTAAATAGCTCTTTTATCTTCTTGCTAATGCTATATATTTCCTGGATACAACAGGTCTCATGTCAATGCATACGCTCTTCGTCCGGGAGCATAACCGAATAGCAACATTTTTTGATGAAAACACAGAATGGGAAGCGGAGCAGATTTACCAGGAGACTAGGAGAATCGTTGGGGCGGAATTACAATTCATTACATACAAAGAAGATCTGCCACTGCTTCTTAGCCCCAAAACGGTAAGTAACTGTTTTAATCTCTGTTTTTTTTTCTAATTCCAAACTGACTTCTTTTCTTCATTTTTTAGATCAGAGACAACAATCTCGCTCTGCTGAAAGGAACACGGTATTTCAACGGTTACAACCCTAATGTCAATGCTCAAATGTCTCAAGCCTTCTCTGCGGCGGCTTACCGATTTGGGCACAGTTTGGTTCAAGAGGAGTTTCTACGTTTAAGTCAGCATAGCTTTGAACACAAATGTAACAATGATTCTAAGTCAGAATTCTATCCCATCCCGGTAAAGGACTTTGGTAATCCAACCTACTTATACGATAAGTGTAACGGGGGTGTCGATTCCATTTTTAGAGGCTTGGTTAAAAGTCCAGCAGCCAAAATTGATGGGTGAGTAAGGAGGAGATTAATTTTTGATAGAACAGTTTTGTACGTATCTCTTGCCTGGAAGAAGCAAGCCAATCGATACGTTTTCATCCGAAGGGGGAAGGGAGGAGTTATTAAACGAAAGAGGAAAAGTGGTGGTTTTGCGAAAACCAAACAGTTCATTTCATGAAAACATCGAACGAAATATCGTTTTACCCAAATACTTCTGATTCAAACTTTTTACCTCGAGAAATTTAAACTCCGTGCTAGAATATTTGCTGGAAAAATATTTCCTATCAGGTAACTTAGAATGAAACGTCACTGCCAAAAAGTAATAAATAAGGTTCTTGAAAATTCCTATTTTTATAAATATTAATTATGAGTAGGATTATCAGTTACTCGATACACGATATTGATTTGCATACGATTGATCCTTGGGTTGGCCTGATTCTCTCCCCAGGCTCTTCTCCAAGTCTATACAAGAAAACTTGTTTCGAGGCCCCGGTGACTTGTCCGACCTCATATCCCTGAACATCCAAAGAGGACGCGAACGTGGTGTGCCTTCATACACCACATATCGAAACAAGTTTTGTAAAATTACGCCTATAGTAAACAGCTTCGAAGATCTAAAAGAGGCCGGCATTACCCAAAAAGATATAGATAATTTGAAGTCCCAGTACCAATCAGTCAACGACGTCGATCTTTTTGTGGGAGGTATGTCTGCGCCAGCTCAGCGTAATGCTGCCAATTAGCAAATTTTGATTGAATGTTGTAAAACCATATCACAAGGAGCCAATGAGGAGTGCAAGAAAAAGCAAGCAAACTGCCTCAAGCGTGGGAAACGCGAGTTATCAGTCCGTCTTTGGTTTAACTTTTTTATCCTCGTTGATTTGTTTTATAGTGACTCGAATTGTTTTCGACGTTTGATTGAATATTGCTTTACAATTTTTTAATTTAATCAAATGAGTAGGAGGTCGAGATATGTGCCTATTTGAGCTAAGTTCTTTTCCTTGCGTTTTTGTGGATCGAGACTGAATTTCTTGACTGAAAGTTAACGGCAAGCTTGGTTGAGGACGGATCTATTCCTTTGAAATTTTTCCTATAATTTCAGTAAATTTTCCAAAGATTTCTTTTGTTTCAACTGTCCGAAGACGAGTTCATGACTTTCTTAGCTTGTTACCACAATGCGGCAAAATCTTTTAACTTATTTGAACCAAGTACAAGCTATTTTTCTCCTTTTGCGGGATCAAAGCGGATGTTCCCGAACCATGCCCACTCGTGAAGCCAATTATAACGAAGGATTAGCTTTATCATGCCTACTCCAGGACCCACTCATTAACGAAGAAAAAAAAGGCTAGGCACTACGGAATGTATTTCACTTTCGTTCAGCCTACACAAGTGAAATAATTACGCTCTGGGGAAGAAGGTTTAAAATAGCGTTTGTGGTAATAATTTCTTTTTTGTTATGATTCTTCACAGGAATGTTGGAGCCGGCAGATTCAGAGGGAGGAGCACTAGGGAAAACCTTTCAATGTTTATTAGCTGACCAGTTCAAACGCCTACGAGAGGGTGACCGCTTCTGGCATGAAAACGCGCCAAACCCAATAAAGAACACTGATAAAACAGCTTTTACGCGATGCCAACTGCGAGAAATAAGAAAGGTTACATTGGCCAAGATAATCTGCGACAATGCTGAGAACATACCTTCTATCCCCAGGAGGGTATTGCAACAGTCAAAGACATTCGTCGATTGTAATAAGCTGCCCATAATGAACCTGGATGTGTTTACACCAAATTTCAGATGTCCGTGGCACGTAAGGTATGTTTGCAAGTATCATTGATGTGAAAGCAACTTCTCCTTAATTCCTTTCAATTTTGATTAACTGTTATTTGACTGTTTTGTTTTCCGACAGAGCCTGGGGTGACTCCCCAGACCTTGAGGATGAAGGTGACGATGGATTGACTGAGTAATTCGTCCACGAACATGGAATAATTCATCAGCCTCTTGACTCCGACTCGAAGATTTGTACCTTTTTTTAGAAAATAGTTTAAACAACTAAAATTCTTAAATGGAGTAGGAGAACTTTCAGCGAGATAGCTTGTTTATGAAATGTAACCTTTCTTTGTAACTGGCTCTGCCGTTTTCAAACTTACAGGGGATGGCACCCTTATTATTGCTATTCGTAGCCCGCAAGATGTTGCCATTGGTGTATCTGACAGGCAATAAGCTGATCTTGCTCTTGTTGTTGTTTTTTAGTTTTATGTAAGGAGGTTCCATGTGTAATTTTAACAAGGCTATCCAGATCATCAATTTTGGATGCTAGCCACATTTCGCCTCAGACATTAGTGCAGTAAAGTTAACTTCAGTGATGCATCAATCAATGTCTCGTTATTGACTATCAACTTACATGCGAAGAGGATCACTTTTTGAGTATCAGCCCTGGAGTCTAAGTTCAAGAAGATTTATGAACCACCTTTCTTGGTTGCTTAATCCATTACACAATAACATCAGTACGCATAATCTCCATACTGTTCTTGGTGTATCTTCTAAGGTGCTGAGAAGGAGAATATTTCAAACAATCAAAAGCTTGTTTAGTTGATGATCATTCTCTCTATTCCCGTGACCCTAATGAATGGGAAGATATTCATTTGTGAGGAAAAATTGGATGCTTGTCATTCGTAATTAATTAATTGTCAATACTCTGCATGAACTGAACTATCCGCCTCAGTATCGCCGGAAGCATCTTGTTTAAAAGCGATTTTCTGTTCATTGGAAAACTTGATGAAATTAACGAAGAGAAAGGCTTATGATTGGTCACCGGTTTAAGTGAGTAGTCGTGAATACAATTGTAGAGTTAACCCTTAACTTGTTGTAGCGTTCAGTCACTTTGCCACATGTGCAACCTCGAAACAGTTGAATTTCACTTCGATCCCCTTCAAACATCAGTTAAGTACAGTTGATTGAAAAAGCGAAAAAATAAATAAAAAGGTCTGTGGGTGAGCGCGTTAACCCTAGTCAGACATAAATTACTGGTTCGTGGATCTCCAAATCGTTTTTCGTATAAAACGGCAACGTCAGGCATCAGTAACACGTCCCTTGTCATTAAAGACCAACTGAACTTTGCACTCCATTTTCGATTTCCTCTTTCGGTAAAACTGGTGAATAATTTGACTCATGTGCAACCTTTTGGTTAATCAACCGGTTCGTGTTTCGTGTTCTTGTACGTCAAGGAGGAGTACTTGATGATTGCAGAGAATGCGATTGCCTTAAGGAACTCTCAACTCGAGCTCCCTGCTGAGAATACTCTAAAAATGTCGTTGGGTTTAAAATTAACTATAGCCCTACCCTCAGGCATTTAAAGGAAAAAACTTATTGCCGATAATACATTGCTTATTTTTCTTCTCTCTCTGCTTCGAAATCAGTGAGTTACATCTTCATTAAATTCCAACGTGTCTAAAACTAACTCAGTTGACTAACATTTTACGTTAGAAAAGAGACAAGGTTGATACGCTCTATCAACCTTGAAAACAAACAAAGAAACTCTCGCAACTATTAAAAACTCATTTTGATTTACTCATGGTGAATTTCCTTGCCATTTGATGGTGACCAGAAATAAAATTGTATAGATTAAATGTCCATTTAGCTTCAAAAGAGACAAACAAACAAACAAAAGTTTGGCAATCACAGCCAATTCGTTCACACGGCGGTGAAGCGCCACCGTGCCCTGGAACAGGGGTATGAAAATCTTACTTGCTCCAAGAATATTAACTATGGAATTCATATTTGAGTCAAAATATTAAAAGGCGTGAGTTTGAAAAGTCTGTAACACATTTATGATAGCGGTGGCAGGCTGTAGAACCCCATACAGAATGTGCCTGGGTAAAATGAGGAATACAATGGCTATGGAAAACAAAACAGCAATAAATATGTCCAAGATTAACGGACCCCCACAGAGGCTGTGATCGACCCTCAAAGCAGCTAGTAATGAGTGTATTTAATTGTTTCGCGTATTACGTTTTCGTGATTAATTCCAAGTTAACACCTGACTGACGTCCGCTACTGCCAAGAGCAGCCAGGTTTTTTTCAGCCTCTACAAAGGAAAGACAACATTGCTTCAATGGTTCTACGATCGCGGACGGATAATCATTCAATATTCAAGGCAATTATTACTATAATGGGCTCTGTAGAATATGGTTATTGTATTATGAACGCAGTGATTTGTTCAGAAATTAATCAGCAATGATAAGTTTCAGCCGCAAGAAGTTAAAAATTCCTTCGTGCAGGTGGTTAATAAAACAAGCCGCAAGTAGCCGAGGGAAAAAATAGATTCATGCAAAACTTTTTGGTTAGTCAACCAGCTCGTGTTTTGTGCTCCTGGCCAGCGTGGGCGCCAATTAGTGAGGTTGAACAAGTAATTAATGATGGCGGAGGATGTGATTGCCTTGGGGAAACTTTTAACTCCCTTAAAATACCATAGAAAATTGTGGTAGAGTTACAGCATCTACAGGAAAAACAAAGTTGTTACTAACTCATTTATTTATCTACGTTCTTCTCTTTCTCTTTCGAATTAAATGGCTGAAATCCAAATCAAATCCTTGCTAGTCTAGAATTGCCTCATTTCACAAAATAAATATTCCCAAGGTTGTAGGAGAAATAAAGGCAATTAGAACTTATCCTTTTTTTGCTCTCCTTTTTCTCGAACCCAGTGGGTGAGATCCCCAGCATTCCGAAAATTATCTCATTTCACCAAGATATGCGATCGAAGAAAGACAATATATATCGGTGTCTTTCCATTTTATGTGCCTGAGAAAAACCGGTCGATGGAAGTATAAAAATGACAAAAGTTTGACGATTCGGCGAAGCGCCATCGGACCGTGCCTGTAGACAGAGATAGAAGAATCCTGTCCACGAATGACCTAACAATCCGTCAAGCAGCTATGAACGAGTGTATGCAAAATCGGTTTTGCGTGATGTACTTTCCAAGAATGATGTTATGTCAACTGGCTGGCTGACGTCTGTTACTGGCTTGAACAAAGATTTCTACCGATTCATTCATAAAATTAATCAACCAGACGATTTGGCGAAGCATTACCATGGATCTGCTTTTCTTTTTTCTTCTCATGATTGCATAAATTGATGTTTGCGTTTTGCGTAAACAATCCTCGACCTGCAACACTCAAATCACTGCTACATAGCAACGTATAACATCCAGAAATTTCTTAACCCTTTTATCATTTTTTTTTAAGCTCATTTGTTATTAGCTCAGCAGGGGTTTCTGGTAGCTCTTATTGAACGTCAAGTAATAAAAAATCAATGCGAAGAGTCAGTTTATTTTGAAATTTATCATATCTATCTTCCTTGTTTAAGGTGCTCATTTATAAGGTTTATTCCTATTAGGATGCAGTTGTTTCTAAATAGCTTTTTATTTTCTGTGGAGGTTGCCAAATTAATTTGACAGCCCCGTCAGATTCAGTGTTATTGGTGGCACTAGTAGAAGAAGAAATTGAGATTTATTGATAGCTTCACTGACAAAAGCTCAAGAAAGCCTTCATGTTAAGCCATAAATAGCCATGGTGAGGCTTTTTCGTGGCTTTGGCGATGGCGGAAAACCTCAAAGGAAAAAATCTCTGTTCCTTGTGGTAAGCTGGAACAAAGCAGAGAAAAATTAACAAAGCAAAGGGTGTGGTGAGATTTAGCGGACTCTTAAGCTTACAAGTGTTTTTAATTTAATCACTGATTTCTGGTTTGCAACACGAAATCATTAGTCCATCGATCGTAAATATGATCCTATTCTACAATGCAACAGAAGTTTTGAGAAAAACTTTTAACTGTCGATTCATGATTCAGAATTAAGAGAAACAGAGAGTTAGTCTCTCCATCCGCTCGCCTCAACCCAAAGGGAGATTGACGGCAAATTGGGCAGGTCAGCATCTGACGTCATAGCTTGTTTTACACTTGTTTACGCAGTAGCATCGAAAAAATAGATCATCTGCGTCCATTACAGCCAATCAAAAACGTAACACCAAATTCAAATTTTCTCTTTCATGATGCTTTACCTTATAGGCAAGTTATTTCTCTTGTTATCATTCTTCGACCTTATTTTACATTCTCTTGAGAGCTGCTTATTGATATCTTGTTAATTTTTCTGGCATTACCACTGCGTTTATTATTGATCTCGTAAACGCGGAAAATAGTATTGACCTTAAACAATTAACGAGTTCCTTGTTGGAAGACATCCATGCACTAAGCTCAAACAATTAGTTAATTAGTCATTAGAGTTTTTTCGATAAATAATCAAAACAGCGGGTACAATAAAGGAAAAAGGGTTTGGAGACTTGAAGTGCCACTCACAAAAACCTGATCTCGGCAGCATTTGTCAATATTGCTCGGGTTATATTTCTTCAACTTCTACTTCCACTTGAGACGTTTAGGAAATAGTAATAATAATGATAATGGAACAAAAACCTGGCACTTAGTTCCTTGTTGGAGGACATGCACGTACAAAACTCAAACAACGATAAAATCAAAGCTAATTAATTGATGTATAAACCAAGAATAAATTTAAGTCAACGTCTTTTGGTACTTTAGATTTCTTAGTAACCTTGAATGCGAAAACTGCAAGGCAATGCAAATAAAATTAGGCCAAGTATAATCATTTCAACTGCAACCTTTTTGAGGAGCCGCCTTTTCCAAAAATAAAGACAAATCAAGTATTTTCCCAGAGTGATGAATCGATCGATAAAGAACCAATGCGTGTGGCAAACAGTTATTTTAATGGCATTCAAAACTGACCACAACAAAAGACACAATAAGCTGAAAGAGTTCCTGTTTGGAGTTATAAATTAAGAAGTTTCAAGTCAGAAAAGTTAGAGCTATTTGTTCGTTCCGAGGCGAAGAATCAACTGACTTAAAGGTAAGAGTAAACTTTATGCTAAGCTAGTTATCAATACCAATACTAATTTTTTTTAGTTATCATTTAGGTCTGTAAGCATTTAATGGTCTAAGTTAAGTCTATAAGCAAAGTTCTCGCGTCATAACAGAACGAAACAAAAATCTCGAAGGGTTTCGGAAAGGGCTCCGGACGATATCAGATTAAGTCATATTTTGTTGCTTTCCATCCGAAAAGAATCACCTGTTTTCAAATCAAAGACCTGCTCGTAATCACCGGATTAATTATCCCTTTTAAGGACATTGGTGATGATTGCAGTGATCAAATGCACAGAAAATACAAACACAGCAATAAATACCTAGACTACTAAATTTACACATATATAATTAAATTGGCTTTCTTCAATCCATAATGCAACAATGGTACTTCGGTGCTAACTTTTTATTCTTGCTTTCCTTAACGACTTAGAGGGTTTTTTGTCTGATTGACAGCCCGTTGTAACGTGAATTGAAAAAGACCTTGCCCATAAACTATCAGAGCAGCGACACTAGGCTCCATTTACGAGTATGAAAAAGAAATGGCTTTACGTAATATTCTTCTTGGTTTGTTTGTTTGTTTGTTCTCTGGTTTTATTTCACTGTGCAGAAGAAACCCAATATTGCAATATTGCAGCCTAGACAAAGTTCAAGGCCAGATTTGAGAAACACACGTTGCGGAACCTAAACGCTCAATCGCCCACAGATATTGTTCAAATCAAATTATTGACGTCAAATGTGGTTTTGAACTTAACACACAAGCCGAAAATGAAGTCGATGGGTTAAAATGACCAATTAGCCAACGAGAATTCTACGATAGAATTTGCCAAATGTTAGCCGCTGCCGTTCGTCTATTTGATGATAGAAGAAGTAAATGAAACATAGGGTTTCTTTTCAGATCAGAGCTTTGATATCTATGGTATTTTGCTGATTACTTTTCCACTACTTCAGACTTTATTTTCTATATAGTATGTCGTTTTAATTTACCTCACATTACGACGGCGGTTTTTTTCAAACTCACGGGAACGAGGAAATTAGAATTGATCTTTCGAACCAAAAACCAGTGACTTCCTTGTTGGAGGACACCCTGGCACTCCATTTCATTAGCTATATCTCTGCGGTATAATAATGTGACGGAATTGTTTAGCCTCAGTGTTCTCTGGCTTCACTTCATTGCGCAGAAGAGACCCAATATTCCGATATTGCAGCTCAGTCAAAGTTCAAGGCCAAAATTAAGTAACGCACGTCGCGGAACCTCTAGACTCAATCGTCCACAGCTATTGTTCCAATCAAATTATTGACGTCAAATGTGGTTTTGGACTTAACACACACGCCGAAAATGAAGTCGATGGGTTAAAATGACCAATTAGCCAACGAGAATTCTTCGATAGAATTTGCCAAATGTTAGCCGCTGCCATTCGTCTATTTGATGATAGAAGAAGTAAATGAAACATAGGGTTTCTTTTCAGATCAGAGCTTTGATATCTATGGTATTTTGCTGATTACCTTCCCACGACTTCAGACTTTATTTTCTATATAGTATGTCGTTTTAATTTACCTCACATTACGACGGCGGTTTTTTTCAAACTCACGGGAACGAGGAAATTAGAATTGATCTTTCAAACCAAAACCAGTGACTTCCTTGTTGGAGGACACCCTGGCACTCCATTTCATTAGCTATATCTCTGCGGTATATAAGTGACGGAATTGTTTAGCCTCAGTGTTCTCTGGATTTACTTCACTGCGCAGAAGAGACCCAATATTCCGATATTGCAGTTCAGTCAAAGTTCAAGGTCAAAATTAAGTAACACACGTCGCGGAACCTCTAGGTTCAATCGTCCACAGCTATTGTTCCAATCAAACTATTGACGTCAAATGTGGTTTTGAACTTAACACACAAGCCGAAAATGAAGTCGATGGGTTAAAATGACCAATAAGCCAAAGAGAATTCTACGATAAAATTTGCCAAATGTTAGCCGCTGCCGTTCGTCTATTTGATGATAGAAGAAGTAAATGAAACATAGGGTTTTTTTTCAGATCAGAGCTTTGATATCTATGGTATTTTGCTGATTACCTTCCCACGACTTCAGACTTTATTTTCTATATAGTACGTCGTTTTAATTTACCTTACATTACGACGGCGGTTATTTTTAAACTCACGGGAACGAGGAAATTAGAATTGATCTTTCGAACCAAAAACCAGTGACTTGGCCACGCTTAACAATTATATGAAAAGCAAAAATCATTTTAGGCTTTTAAAATTGTGAACCAAACTCTTGCTCGCACAATATTTTACTTCTGCGTTTTGAAGTACTTTCCGTGTACTCTTCAAGCTCAAACGTGAAACTGATGAAACCGTAGAGAAAGAAATTTAAGGCAGAGTTCACAAGACGTGGTCACCGTAAATCTGCATAGAAAATTTCCTCGCCCGGAAAAAAGAACTGCATACGTATTAAAAGGTGATTGGGATGATACGAGACTGCTTTCTAAAGGTGACATAACTGACATTAGTATTTTAAATGAAACTTCTTTGGGATGATTTGCGAAAGTCAGTACCGGTAAACAGCGGACAGCTCTCTCTTGCAAATATATTCTGGTGCTCAATTTGAAAGTGTTTAAACGTTTGAGAAGTTCACACTAGAATTCATTGCGATGCGAAATTTATTTTTCATTCTCTCAGTTACCAGAGAGTTGAGACTTTAACCCCTTACCTCGCGGTGATTAATATTCAACAGTAATCTTGTTAGCTTCACGAAGGGATTCATCGACAAAGCAAACCTTACCTCAATCGCTGAGCGCGGCCATTAACAACTTTGTAGTAGCCTATCACCATCCTTTCACGATATATCGGGAAATATCGCCATTGATGGTTTATTGTCAGAAAATATTAAAACTCTCCATATTTTCGCTCTCACATGCCATAAATCTAACGAAGGTTTTAAATCTGCAACGGCGACTGCCAAAGTCATACGTCGGATCCGAAGATGTTTTCAGTATTTGACGATCAAACATTTCATCAATAATTCCTTGAAACACGCTACATGAGTTGTCCAAACGTATTCTAATGAAGATTTTCCGTAGAGATTTTTTTTAATTCCTTCTAAAATAGCGTGTGAGTTAGGTTTAAGAGAAAATCTGGCAGAGTTGCTTTAATTTCAGGCTTTCATGTCTTAATGCGTATGACCAAAATGAAGTTTCATGCGCCGGTGGCCTTGATCGAATTTAAGTGGTTTTCTTTTAGAAACTATCCACCTCAATTTCAAAGAATAAGTTTAAATCAAGTTTTGTGTTGCTGTGACGCAGAAACCACCAAAGAAACAATCTAGTCTTGCGCTTATAGGAATCACGGCGAGTTTTAGAAGACTGTATTTTGCAAAAGTGAAAGTTGCTCATCAAAATTTCAAGTTCACTTTCAAAAGCTGTAATGTCATTACATGTCAATAATGAATTGATCGACCTCTATGTCGACGACTCCATATTACCCTACTTTTTTCTTCAGCAGACAACATGGTAGGACATTTTCTCTGTGCCTTGCTGCTTATCTTGGTTCTGGGATTTGAACAGGGATCCTCTTCTGTTTTGAACGACCCAGACCGGTTAGAGGAAGACACCTACACTACAGCAGACGTGGCGGATGACCTTGCCCAGCTGAATGACCTGGAAGTGGAACAGGTGCAAGACAGCGTGTCGGCCGACGTCTGCAAAGAGATCAAAGATGAATTCAAAGCCGTGCAGAAAAAATCCATGGCTGAAGCCAAAAAGAAAAACCTGATAGCATGATATTTTGGAGACAGGTAGCAGTTAGACGAAGTCTGAGAAGAAGCTTTCAGATACTACAACATGGTAAAAGATCAAAGGTGGACAACTCGATAGCGGTGAGGGCATTACGCAACGAAGCTTGTGCCAAGCATGCCATACAAGACATTTGTGAGACGACGAAGGTTTTGGACCTTTTAAACATACCTTTGAATACAAGAAAGTAAGTGTTTCCAAAAGCAGGACACAAAAATGACGTTCAGAGCTCAGTTACTTAAACTTACATTTTCAAAAATATCAAATTCAAAACCTTAAAATGCGCGCAAGTTATTTAGAAAAATGTATTTCAGTAAAAAAGTTGATGATCTTTCAAGGTGTCATGATCTCCATTAAGCAGGAACTCCTTAGCGACCTTGCTGCACCAAACAGCTCAACCGAACTCGAACCGAATTAGACTCCACTCAGTACAATTACTATTGCTAAAACCTTTTCAATGATATAACGTTTGGGGTGGTTTCTTAAAAAGAAGCGCGCGCACGAATTTTTTCTTTTGTTTCAGCTCTTTAAGACACCCGCGAAGGATTGGATTAACCTTAATTCCTCAATTTTTCTTTGAACAAAAATCTGAACTCTTTCTCTCCAAAACATATTTTACTCTTTAGACCGTAATTTGTTGAGCCAAAGCTGCTAAAGTCAACCCTGGCCACGGCACCTCAACCTTGCTAATACCTTTATCGTCCTTTACAATTACCGGCGCGTTTGTTTTTTCATTTATAGCATTTCCAAATTTGTGGTGGCATTTTAGTTTCTAACGGAATTCTGTCAATAAACAAGTTATGTTTACTTTTCTCTTCAGGAGGAGGAGAAGAAGGATATGCAAGAGGAAGGTTCTTAAATGTTTAGAACACGAACCCCTGGGGAACATAAAATGTCCACATAAGTCTGAGGAGAAAGCCCGTTTTAGAACAATTGATGGAACTTGCAATAACGTGAATCAACCCCTTTTTGGAGCAGCTGGTACTCCATTCATACGAGTACAACCAGCTGATTATGCAGATGAGGTCTCGGCACCTCGCGTGGCAGAAAATGAAGACCAGTTACCCAACGCGAGAAACGTGAGTCGTTTCGTTCATGGCAGCAATGCAAACCTCCAAAACCCTAATTCTCCAAGGCTGACTCACTTAGCAATGAATTGGGGTCAGTTCCTGGACCATGACTTAACGCTGGCAGGAGAACAACATGTTACCTGTGAAACCTTTCCCTCTAATGAGTCAGAGTGTTTCAACGTTGAAGTTCCGGCCGATGATGACGTCTTCCAGAGCAGGGGTGTTACATTCTTCGAGCTGATTCGAGATGCTCCCTTTGAATTTAAGCTAGAGTGTTCACCAGGACCAAGAGAGCACACCAACACGATAACAGCTTTCATCGACGCCTCCAACGTTTACGGCTCCGACGAGGAGGAGGCTGAACACCTTCGAGCACCCGACGGGACAATGAGAATTATGACACCTCGTCACGGCTGCCCCTTAGGGGATCTTTTACCTGCACAAACAGATCCTGAGATACCATGCGTATCAAAAGATCCTAACAGACCTTGTTTCGTAGCCGGAGACGAGCGCGCGAATGAGAATCAAGGTGAGGTCACCAAATCCTTTTATTCGCTTCTCTGATTAAGACAAAGAGACCGTGGTATATCGACCTTTTTCAAACACTTCTATAGCGTATTCATATCGAACATTTACAACAAAACTGTAAAATATTGTTACTTCTACACATGTAGACCACACATTTTCAAAGGTTCCAGCTTCAGGTGTCAAGGCTTACACACAGACATCCTTATTAAGACGTGACTGAAATGATGAAATTGCACATGAGCTCTGTTTAAACCTTTTGGTCCCAAGATCTCAACACTATTGCTTCTGAATGTCTACCATACCTTGTGTCGCGAGGAGAAAGTGTTTTTCGGTCATTTGAGGCCGTAAAATAACTCATACTCGACAAGCAATAAAGGGAGTATCCTGTGCGGGAATTTGTTATGCATCTTCCTGTCTCAAGCCCTTCCATCTCCTCCTATATTGAATAACCCTTTTATCTTCTTGCTAATGATATATATTTTATGGATTCAACAGGTCTCATGTCAGTGCATACTCTCTTCGTTCGGGAACATAACCGAATAGCAACATTTTTCGGTGAAAACACAGAATGGGAAGCGGAGCAGATTTACCAGGAGACCAGGAGAATCGTTGGAGCGGAATTACAACTTATTACATACAACGAAGATCTACCACTACTTCTTAGCCCCAAAACGGTAAGTAACTGTTTTCATCGCTGTTTTATTTTTTTTTTCGAATTCCCAACTGACTTCTTTTCTTCATTTTTTAGATCAGAGACAACAATCTCGCTCTGCTGAAAGGAACACGGTATTTCAATGGTTACAACCCTGGTGTCAATGCCCAAATGTCTCAAGCCTTCTCTGCGGCGGCTTACCGATTTGGCCATAGTTTGGTTCAAGAGGAGTTTCTACGTCTAAGTCAGAATGGCTTTGAACACAAATGTAGCGATGATTCTAAGTCAGAGTTCTATCCTATCCCAGTAAAGGACTTCGGTAATCCAACCTACCTATACGAAAAGTGTAACGGGGGTGTCGATTCCATTTTTAGAGGCTTGGTTAAAAGTCCAGCGGCCAAAGTTGATGGGTGAGTGGGAGATGAATTTTTAATAGAACATCCTTTAACGTATCTCTTGCCTAGAAAAAGCGAGCCAAAAGATACGTTTTCATCCGAAGGGGGAAGGGAGGAGTTATTAGGCGAAAGAGGAAAAGTGGTGGTTGTGCGAAAACTAAAACAGTTAATTACACGAAAACATCGAACGAAATATCATTTTACCCAAATACTTCTGATTTAAATGTTTGACCTCGAGAAATTCAAAATCCGTGCTAGAATATTTGCTGAAACAATATTTCCTATCAGGTAACTTAGAACGAAAGGTTAACTGCCAAAAAGTAATAAATAAGGTTATTGAAAATATCCTATTTCTTTATTAATCATGAGTGGGATTATCAGTTACTTATTAATACACGATATTGATTTGCATACGATTGATCGTTGACCGTTGGTCTGATTCTTTCCCTAGGCTCTTTTCCAAGTCTATACAAGAAAACTTGTTTCGAGGCCCTGGTGACTTGTCCGACCTCGTATCCCTGAACATTCAAAGAGGACGTGAACGTGGTGTGCCTTCATACACAACATATCGAAACACGTTTTGTAAAATTACGCCTATAGTAAACAGCTTCGAAGATCTGGAAAAGGCTGGCATCAACCGAAAAGATATAGATAATTTGAAGTCCCAGTACCAGTCAGTCCACGACGTCGATCTTTTTGTTGGAGGTATGTCTGCGCCAGCGTAATGCCGCCATCCAGCCAATTTCGATTGAGTTTTGTGAAACCAAATCCAAAGTAATCTCCATAGGGAGCCAATCAAAACTCAAAAAGAAAGGAGGGGGAAAAGCAAGTAAACTGACTGAAGGACAGGAAAACGCAAATGATCAAGTCGTTTTTGTTTGAAGTTTTTCATCTGATTGTTTAAGACGGGGACGTAACTTTTCTTGACCGGCCACAAAGAAAAGTGAATCAAAACAAATGCAATCCCGGACTACTTTATAGAGTGCATTTCGATTGAGTGTCGTAGTTCTAAAACCAAAGCGATCACAACTACCAATCAGTACATAGGCGCATATCACAAGGAACCAATGAGAACTGCAAGAAAAAGCAAGCAAACTGCCTCAAGCGCGGGGAAACGCGAGTTATCAAGCCATCTTTGGTTTAACTTTTTGATCCTCATTGATTGGTTCTAAGGTGGATCGAGTTTTCTGGACCAATAACAAAGCATAGTAAAGAAAAACCAAAGCAGTCTTGAATTGTTTTTGATGTTTGATTGAAAATTGCTTTACAATTTTTAATTAACTGAGTATTTGGTCGAGATATGTGCCTATTTGAGCTATTTCTTAGCTTGTAACCACAATGCTGCAAAATCTTTTAACGAATGTGAACCAGGTACACGGGTGTTCCCGAACCTAACCACTCGTGTAGCCATTCATAACGAAGGATTCGCTTTATCACGCCTACTCCAGGACCCACAAAAACCTTTGTTATGATTCTTCACAGGAATGTTGGAGCCGGCAGATTCAGAGGGAGGAGCACTAGGGAAAACCTTTCAATGTATATTAGCTGACCAGTTCAAACGCCTACGAGAGGGTGACCGCTTCTGGCATGAAAATGCGCCAAACCGAATAAAGAACACTGATAAAACAGCTTTTACGCGATGCCAACTGCAAGAAATAAGAAAGGTTACATTGGCCAAGATAATCTGCGACAATGCTGAGAACATACCTTCTATCCCCAGGAGGGTATTGCAACAGTCAAAGACATTCGTCGATTGTAAAAAGCTACCCGAAATGAACCTGGATGTATTTACACCAGATTTCAGATGTCCGCGCCAGGGAAGGTACGTTTGCAACTATTATTGATTTGAAAGCAACTTCACCTGAATTCGGTTTGAACTTTGATTAACTGTTATTTGACTGTTTTGTTTTCCGACAGAGTTTTGGGTGACGGCCCAGACCTTGAGGATGAAGATAAAGAAGGATCGACTCGACTGAGTAATCCGTCCACGAATATGGGATAATTCATCAGCCTCTTGACCCCGACTCGAGGATTTGCATTTGATTAATTCTAACTGGGTTTCATGTTTTAAGCTTAATTTGCGCATGATCAAATTTTAAATTTAAATTCTTAAAATGGAGTATGAAAATTTTCAGCGAGATAGCTTGTTTATGAAATGTAACGTTTCTTTGTAGCTGGCTGTACTGTTTTTCAAACTTACAGGGGATGGCGCCCTTATTATTACCATTTGTAGCCTGCAAGATCTTGCCATTGGTGTATCTGACAGGCATTAAGCTAATTTTGCTGTTGTTGTTGTTGTTGTTTCGTAGTTTCGAAACGATCGCCTTAGATATTAATGTAGTAAAGTTTACTTCAGTGACGCATCAATCAGTGTCTAGCTCGTTATTGACTATCAACTTACATGCGCAGCGGATTCGGCACTTTTCGAGTATCAGCCTTATAATCTAAGTTCACAAAGATTGATAAACCATCTCGCTTAGTTGCTTAACCCATTACAAATAACATCAGTAGGCATATTCTCCATACTATTCTCTGTACATCTCCTTGGGTGCTGACAAGGAGAATATTTTTAACAATCAAAAGCTTGTTTAGCTGATGATCAGTTAATAAGGGACCTTAATGAATGGGGTGATATTATGAGAAGAAATTGGATGTTGCACTCTTAATTAATTGTCAATACTCTACGTGAACTGAACTATCCGCCTCAGTATCGCCGGAAGCATCTTGTTGAAAAGCGATTTTCTGTTCATAGCAAAACTTGATGAAAGAAGAGAAAGGCTTATGATTGGTCACCGGTTTAAGTGAGTAGCCGGGAATACAACTGTAGAGTTAACCCTTAACTTGTTGTAGCGTTCAGTCACTTTGCCACATGTGCAACCTCTAGACAGTTGAATTTCACTTCGATCCCCTTCAGACATCAATTAAGTACAGTTGATTGAAAAACCAAAAAATAAATAAAAAAAAGGTCTGTGGGTAAGCTCGTTAACCCTAGTCAGACATAAAATTACTGGCTCATGGATCTCCAAATCGTTTTTCGTATAAAACCGCAACGTCAGGCATCAGTAACACGTCTCTTCTTATTGAACACCATCTGAACTTTGCACTTTATTTTTTAACCTTAGAAATTTCTACTTTTTGATCAAACTGCTGGGCACCGTCGCGAATAGACTAAATTCCCGACAGTTGTAAATTTAATTATTCACCAAAATGCCTTCGAAGAGTTCTACTTCGTACAGGGCACTTTTACCAGTTCTTTCTTTAAAAATTTCTCTCTGTAAGCCAGCAAATCTTGAACATAAAAAGGGGTCAACATGTTCCCCTAAGCTGTATTTTGGTTCACTCGATGTAAAGATCTCTGACAGTGACAGTGCATCTTTTTCTACAATACCCCCAAAGGCCCTGTTACGCTGAGTAAAAGTACATCTTCACAGAAGTAAAACCTTTTTAAATCTACACTCCGTGAAAATAAGTTTTCTGAATTCGGTGGATATTTCCGACTGCCGGGCATTTAGTCTATTTGAGATCTTGCCCGGTAGTCTTTTCAAGTGTCGACAACCAAGCGATTTTGTGGTTCGATAAGCTCGGAAAAATGATGTTAGAATCACATGGGATATGTAGACAAACATCGAGTTTTCCCAATAGCTTTTATTTGAGGTTTACTGCAATGTTTCCCTCCATATTTACTGAGCTTGAAGCTCTCCTTTACTGTCACGCCACAGTGGTATAGGAGACAACATTTTACGAAACCAGCGTGACCTCCCGAGCTTTAAAACATGCTTGGTACGTTCAAGCTAACCAAAGCCAACGCAATCCTTTGAATCGCTTGGTATTTCTAAATAAACTCGAATATTCCGAATAGTCTGTCCAAAAGCGTAAAATTCCTAAGTGGCAACAACAGAGCGATGTTATAGGATGCACAATCTCGGAAAATTTATCCAGTTAAGGAGACTCCATAGGGTTTCATGACTGCGTGAGCTTTAAAACTGTCAACATGAAAACAAACACGGCGGCTCGATACGATCGCACGATTGTTATCTGAAATGGTGTGTTAAAAACAGTTTCACACAATACATTTTTTCTGTGATGGAACCTGGGGTTTCCAGCAACTGCACCCGTAATATTCCTAGGCCTTCTACGCCTAAAGAAGAGGTCAACCGAAAAGAAGACACTGTGGGACAGACGAGGCGACAGATTCGAAAGTTTACACATGCTCAGATAGAGATCTTGGCGAAGTTCTATTCCATTACGTAATTTTTTGTGACAAAGAAAATAAGGATCTTTCGAGCAAGATTTATCGCGTTTCCTTGAGTGGAACTTCCCAAGATTTGCTGGACCGCTAAACATAATTGTGCCCTTCCTGGTGTCTGTTGATGAAAACAGTCATAAGAACAAATTTGAGACAGAGGAAGAAACAACAAATTTAGATTGCAAATAGCGAGAAAACTGCCATTGTAACCCCTATTTTTTTCGGCTTTTAAATAATCAGCAGGACAAATTTCACAAATTGTGAAAATTTAAGAGATTTTACCGAAGCAAAGGCAAAGCAAAATTATCGCTGGCGAGCGCCTCCCTTCGTGGAGCCTTTGCTTAATAACGAAAATCACTTTGATAATATTTACTACAGCAAACGATAGTCCGAACCTTACTCATCTCCCTCTTGATGGCTTTTAGTGACATAGAAAGGCGAAAAGATAAAAATTTCAGTCTAGAAAAAGAATACGCTGGCGCGCGCGCCAACATTGAGGAAAAACCCTATGGAGCCACCTTAAACAACAGTTTAATATTTAAATCGCTTGAAATTTCTAAACATCTGATATTACAAGTTTGGAAACAAACTTCTGATATAAGAAAGTTGGAAGAAACTTTTAATGGAAATTCTGTGAAAATTTCTGACTGCCAGGCATTTAGTCTATTTGAGACCGTGCCCGGCTGTCGGGCATTTAGTCACAGCGTAAATTGTAACCTTTTTAAAGAGCTGCATTTTCCAAGAATATAGACAAATCAAGCATTTCCTCGGTGTAAAAAATCGATCAATTAAAAACAATTGTTTTGGGCTAAAATTTATGTTAATTACATCAAATTTAATATCTGGAATCGCTCGACATTTCTAAACAAACATTTGATATTAGAGGGTTAGAAGAACCTTTTAGTGGGAATTCTGTGAAAATTTCTGACTGCCAGGTATTTAGTCTCTTTGGGACCGAGCCCGGCTGCCGGGCATCAAGTCACGCATAAATTGTAATCATTTTGAAGAGCTGCCTTTTCAAAAAAAAAATGAACAAATCAAGAACTTTCTTGGTGTAAAATTCGATCCATACAATAATCATCGTTTTGGGCAAATATTTATTTTGATCACATCAAAATTCCCACAACAAAAGACGCATTAAACAGATAAAGTTCCTGTTTGGGGAAGTAAGAAATTTTAAGTCAGAAAAGTTAGAGCTGTTCGGTAATTTCATTGCGAAGAATCAACTGACTCAAAAGTATGAATGAATTGTAAAAGTTAGTTACATGCATCTACACTTATACCTTAATCAATATTTCCTACATTATTTAATAGCCTTAGGGATATCAAAAAGTCTCTATTACTTTGGTCTAAAAGCATCGTTCTCGCGTCATAACAGACCAACAAATTATTCGAAGGGTTTTTGGAATGGCCATGGGTCCAAACGAGATCAGATTATGTCAAAGAATCGGCTGTTTTCAAATAAAAGACCTGAGAGTAGTTGCTGGTTAATAAGCCTCTTTAAAATTTGGTGATGATCATAGCCTTAGAAAGATCGGTTAACTGTAATCCAGTCAATGTTTGTAGACCATATAGAGAATAATACATGAGCGCGCCTAGATATAGAGTTTTTCTGTGAGTGTTACGGCATCTAAAGATAAAAAAAGTAATAACTTATTTATTTATGTACTTTCTTCTCTTTCTCCATTGAATTGAATGGCTGAAATCCAAATCAAATCCCCACTAGTCTAGAATTACCTCATTTCACGAACGAAATATTCGAAAATATCAAGTCCCCACTAGTTTAGAATTACCTTTTTTCACTAACGAAATATTCGCAAGGTTATAGAAGAAATAAAGCAAATTAGAGCTTATCTTTTTTTTGCTCTCTCTTTCTCGAATCCAGTGGCTGAGATTCCCTTGTGCTCCGAAAGATTATCTCATTTCAAAAAGATATGCGATAAAAGAAAGAGAACATTTATGGGTGCCTTTCCATTTGAAAGTGTTTCAGAAAACACGGCCGATGGAAATGTAAAAAAGGCAAAAGTTTGACGATTCGGCGAAGTACTACCGGACCGTGCCTGTAGTTGGAGATAAGAAAATTTTGTCCACCAATGACCTAACAATCCGTCAAGCAGCTATGAACAAGTGTATGCAAAATCGGTTGTGCGTGCTCTACTTTCCATGAATAATCTTATGTCAACCGAGCGATATTAAAGGTGCACAAGCTCGAAGAATTTATCCAATTAAAAAAAAAATTAATATTTGGAATCGGTTGACATTTCCAAACAAACATATCATATTAGAAGGTTGGAAACAAATATCTGGTATTAGAAGGTTGAAAGAACCTTTTGATGGAAGTTCTGTGGAAATTTCTCGCTGCCGGGTATTTACTCTATTTGAAACCGGGCCTGGCTGTTGCACATTAAGTCACAACGTAAATTGTAACCTTTTTGTAGAGCTTCTTTTCAAAAACAGTGAACAAATAAAGTGTTTTCACGTAGTAAAACATTGATCAATAAAATACCATTGTTTTGGGCAAATGTTTATTTTGATTACATCAAATTTAATATTTGGAATTGCTTAACATTTCTAAACAAACATCTGATATTAGAAGGTTGGAAACAAACATCTGATATTAGAAGGTTGATAGAACCTTTTGACGGAAATTTTGTGAAATTTCTCACTGCCGGGCATTTAGTCTATTTGAGACCGTGCTCGGCTGCCGGGCATTAAGTCAAAGCGTCATTTGCAACCTTTCTTTAAGAGCTACCCTTTCAAAAATATAGACAATTCAAATACCTTTTCGGTGTAAAATCGATCTATAAAATACCATTATTCTGGGCAAATATTTATTTTGATAACAACAAAAATTACCACAACAAAAGACGCATTAAACAGATAAAGTTCCTGTTTGGGGTAGTAAAAAAAGAAATTTTGAAGTCAGAAATGGGAAGAATCAACTGACTCGAAGGTAAGAATGAATTGTGTAAGTTAGTTACATGTATCTATACCATTACCTTAATCAATATTTCCTTCATTATTTAATAGCCTTAGGGTCATCAAAAAGTCTTTATAACTTTAGTCTCAAAGCATCGTTCTCGCGTCATAACAGACCGAAAAACTATTCGAAGGGTTCTTGGATTGGCCATGGGTCCAAACGAGATCAGATTAAGCCATCGAAAAGAATCAGCTGTTTTCAAATTAAAGAACCGAGCGTAGTAACTGGTTAATTAGCCGCTGTAAGAATATTGGTGATGATCATAGCGTTAAGAAGATCAGTAAACTAAACTCATCAATGTTTGTAGACCATATAGAGAATAATACATGGGCGCGCCTAGATATGGGATTTACCTTCGAGTGTTACAGCATCTAAAGGAAAAATAAAGCTGGTAATAACTTATCTATTTATCTAGTTTCTTCTCTTTCTCCATTGAATTGAATGGCTGAAATCCAAATCAAATCCCCACTAGTCCAAAATTGCCTCATTTCACTAACGAAATATTTGCAAGGTTATAGGAGAAATAAAGCCAATTAGAGCTTATCTATTTTTTTTTGCTCTCTCTTTCTCGAATCCAGTGGCTGAGATCCCCTTGTGCTCCGAAAGATTATCTCATTTCAAAAAGATATATGCGATAAAAGAAAGAAAACATTTATAGGTGCCTTTCCATTTGAAAGTGTTTCAGAAAACACGGTCGATAGAAATGTAAAAAAGGCAAAAGTTTGACGATTCGGCGAAGTACTACCGGACCGTGCCTGTTGTTAGAGATAAGAAAATCTTGTCCACCAATGACCTAACAATCCGTCAAGCAGCTATGAACAAGTGTATGCAAAATCGGTTGTGCGTGCTCTACTTTCCATGAATAATCTTATGTCAACCCAGCGATATTAAAGGTGCACAAGCTCGGAGAATTTATCCAATTAAAAAAAATTAATATTTGGAATCGCTTGACATTTCTAAACAAACATCTCATATAAGAAGGTTGGAAGAACTTTTTTGTCGAAATTCTGTGAAAATTTCTGACAACCGGGCATTTATTCTATTTGAGACCGTGCCCCGCTGCTGGGCATTAAGTCACAGCGTAAATTGCAATTCTTTCGAAGAGCTGTCTTTTCCAAAAATATAGACAAATCAAGTACTTTTTCGGTGTAAAAAATCGATCTATGAAAAAACTATTATTTTAGGCTAATATTTATTTTGATTTCATCAAATTACCACAACAAAAGATGCATTGAAACGATAAAAGTTCCTCTTTGGGGTTATAAAATAAGAAATTTTAAGTCAGAAAAGTTATAGAGCTGTATGTTCGGTAGTTTCATTGCGAAGAATTAACTGACTCGAAGGTAAGAATGAATTGCTACATGTAGTTACATGTATCTACACCAATGCCTTATTCAATATTTCCTACATTATTTAATAGCCTTAGGGTCATCAAGAAGTCCTTACAACTTTAGTCTAAAAGCATCGTTCTCGCGTCATAACAGACCGAAAAACTATTCGAATGACATTGGGTTCCAGACGAGATCAGATTTAGCCGTATTTTTTTTCAAAAATAATCGGCTGTTTTCGAATCAAAGACCTGATCGTAATTATTGGTTAATTAGCCCCTTTAAAGATATTGGTGATAATCATAGCGTTAAAAACATCAGCAAACTAAACCAATCAATATGTAGAGAAAAGTACATGTGCGTGCGTACATATGGAATTTCTCTTCGAGTTTTCGAGTCAATAGCTCACAATTTTCAATAATTGACTTAGTCCTTACTGAAAGAAGAAATCTTTCAGGGACACAGCCAAAAGGGCCTGTGGAAAGCCTTCCAGTTGACGATTTTCGTTCTCAGCCGCGAGAAATGCCATCACCAGAGCCACTGAATACGCAACTTTTGGTTTTTCTCTTCGTATTTTGGTTTTCTTCCCTTTATAAGAAAGTTTTAACGTCACCGTCTGAAAGCAATACGGATTTTTCAGTGTTTTAATATCTATAATTCGAGAAAAATTCCGTTAAACAACATTGGATTTAGAAGAATGAAGGCTTTGCTGTTTGTTCATCAACCTGACTGATTGACGCGAAAGGCGAGTGACGCGTCAGCAACTAATTGGCGATATCAAACAAACTTGAAAAAATATCGTACTTTTTCACGTGTGTTGTTACGGCTTTTCTCAGGGCTAGAAATCCTTGTATAACACCGTAGTTTATATGTCGTCAACCATTTTTTAGCAGTAAAATCAATAATTAATTGAATGAACTGTGTGTTGACGGCTCCAAGTTACTTCGTTTTCCATTTTTTAGACAATATGGCAGGACGTTTCCTCGGTGCTTCACTGCTCATCTTGATTGTGGGATTTAAGCAGGGATCCTCTTCTGTTTTGAACGACCCAGACCAGTTAGAAGGAGACACCTACACTACAGCAGACGTGGCGGATGACCTTGCCGACCTGAATGACCTGGAAATGGAACAGGTGCAAGACAGCGTGTCGGCCGGCGTTTGCAAAGAGATCAAAGCTAAATTCAAAGCCGCAGAGAAAAAATCCATGGCTGAAGCCAAAAAAGAAAAACCTGATAGCCTAATATCAGGGAGACAGGCAGCATCTAGAGCAAGTCTGAGAAAAAGCTTTCAGATACTACAACATGGTAAAAGATCAGTGGTGGACGACTCGAAAGTGCTTAGGTCGTTACAGAATGAAGCTTGTGTCAAATGCACCATACGAAATATTTGTGAGACGAAGAAGGTTTTGAACCTTCTAGGAATATCTTTGAAGATGAAAAGGTAGGCTTCCAAAACCAAAACACAAAAATGGCGTTCAGAGCTTAATTACTTAAACGTGCATTTTTAAAAATGTCAAATTAAATGCGCGCGATTTATTGAGAATAATGTATTTAGGTTAAAAAGTTGATAATCTTTCAAGTTGTCATGATCTCCATTAGGCTGGAACTCCCTAACGACCATGTTGCAGCAAACAGCTCAACCGAATTCGGACCGAACTAGATTCCACCCAGAACAATTACTATTGCTAAAAACCTGTTCAATGATATATAATTTCGGGTGGTTTTTTTAAAAAAAAGTGTGTGCATGGTTTTTGTTTTCTTTAAGGCACCCGCGAAGGATTGGATTAACCATAATTCCTTAACTTTTCCTTGAACGAAAGTCTGAACTCTTTCTTTCGAGGACATATTTTACTCTTGAGCTTAAGCCTACGTTTTTCTTTACACCGTAATTTGTTGAGCCAAAGCTGCTAAAGTCAACTCTGGCCACGGCACCTCAACCTTGCTAATACCTTTATCGTCCTTTATAATTACTGGCGCGTTTGTTTTTTCATTTATAGCATTTCCAAGTTTGTGGTGGCATTTTAGTTTCTAACGGAATTCTGTCAATAAACAAGTTATGTTTACTTTTCTCTTCAGGAAGAGGAGAAGAAGGATATGCAAGAGGAAGGTTCTTAAATGTTTAGAACACGAACCCCTGGGGAACATAAAATGTCCACATAAGTCTGAGGAGAAAGCCCGTTTTAGAACAATTGATGGAACTTGCAATAACGTGAATCAACCCCTTTTTGGAGCAGCTGGTACTCCATTCATACGAGTACAACCAGCTGATTATGCAGATGAGGTCTCGGCACCTCGCGTGGCACAAAGTGAAGACCAGTTACCTAACGCGAGGAACGTGAGTCGTTTCGTCCATGGCAGCAATGCAGACCGCCAAAACCCTAATTCTCTAAGGCTAACCCACCTGGCCATGATTTGGGGTCAGTTCCTGGACCATGACATAACGCTGGCGGAAGCTCAAGGAGTTACTTGTGAAACTGTTCCCTCTACTGAGCCAGAGTGTTTCAACGTTGAAGTTCCGGCCGATGATGACGTCTTCCAAAGCAGAGAAGTTAAATTCTTCCAGTTGGTTCGAGATGCTCCCCATAAATTTAAAGAAGAGTGTTCACCTGGACCAAGAGAGCACACCAACAGCATAACAGCTTTCATCGACGCCTCCAACGTTTACGGCTCTAACGAGACGGAGGCTGAACACCTTCGAGCACCCGACGGGACAATGAGAATTATGACACCTCGTCACGGCTGCCCCTTAGGGGATCTTTTACCTGCACAAACAGATCCTAAGATACCATGCGTATCAAAAGATCCTAACAGACCTTGTTTCGTAGCCGGAGACGAGCGCGCGAACGAGAATCAAGGTGAGGTCACCAAATCCTTTTATTCGCTTCTCTGATTAAGACAAATAGACCGTGGTATATCGATCTTTTTCAAACACTTCTATAGCGTATTCATATCGAATATTTACAACAAAACTGTAAAATATTGTTAC
This sequence comes from Pocillopora verrucosa, assembly GCF_036669915.1. Taxonomy (NCBI): domain Eukaryota; kingdom Metazoa; phylum Cnidaria; class Anthozoa; order Scleractinia; family Pocilloporidae; genus Pocillopora; species Pocillopora verrucosa. The sequence continues at coordinate 16,861,636 of NC_089313.1, forward strand.
TTCTACACATGTAGACCACACATTTTCAAAGGTTCCAGCTTCAGGTGTCAAGGCTTACACACAGACATCCTTATTAAGACGTGACTGAAATGATGAAATTGCACATGAGCTCTGTTTAAACCTTTTGGTCCCAAGATCTCAACACTATTGCTTCTGAATGTCTACCATACCTTGTGTCGCGAGGAGAAAGTGTTTTTCGGTCATTTGAGGTCGTGAAATAACTCTACTCGACAAGCAATAAAGGGAGTATCCTGTGCGGGAATTTGTCATGCATCTTCCTGTCTCAAGCCCTTCCATCTCCTCCTATATTGAATAACCCTTTTATCTTCTTGCTAATGATATATATTTTATGGATTCGACAGGTCTCATGTCAGTGCATACTCTCTTCGTTCGGGAGCATAACCGAATAGCAACATTTTTCGGTGCAAACACAAAATGGGAAGCGGAGCAGATTTACCAGGAGACCAGGAGAATCGTTGGAGCGGAATTACAACTTATAACATACAACGAAGATCTGCCACTACTTCTTAGCCCCAAAACGGTAAGTAACTGTTTTCATCGCTGTTTTAATTTTTTTTTTCGAATTCCCAACTGACTTCTTTTCTTCATTTTTTAGATCAGAGACAACAATCTCGCTCTGCTGAAAGGAACACGATATTTCAATGGTTACAACCCTAATGTCAATGCTCAAATGTCTCAAGCCTTCTCTGTGGCGGCTTACCGATTTGGTCACAGTATGGTTCAAGAGGAGTTTCTACGTCTAAGTCAGAATGGCTTTGAACACAAACGTAGCGATGATTCTAAGTCAGAATTCTGTCCCATCCCAGTAAAGGACTTCGGTAATCCAACCTACCTATACGAAAAGTGTAACGAGGGTGTCGATTCCATTTTTAGAGGCTTGGTTAAAAGTCCAGCAGCCAAAGTTGATGGGTGAGTGGGAGATGAATTTTTAATAGAACATCCTTTTACCTATCTCTTGCCTGGAAAAAGCGAGCCAATAGATACGTTTTCATCCGAAGGGGGAAGGGAGGAGTTATTAGGCGAAAGAGGAAAAGTGGTGGTTGTGCGAAAACTAAAACAGTTAATTACACGAAAACATCGAACGAAATATCATTTTACCCAAATACGTCTGATTTAAATGTTTGACCTCGAGAAATTTAAAAGGTTTAAAAGGTTAACTGCCAAAAAGTAATAAATAAGGTTATTGAAAATATCCTATTTCTTTATTAATCATGAGTAGGATTATCAGTTACTTATTAATACACGATATTGATTTGCATACGATTGATCCTTGGGTTGGTCTGATTCTTTCCCTAGGCTCTTTTCCAAGTCTGTACAAGAAAACTTGTTTCGAGGCCCTGGTGACTTGTCCGACCTCGTATCCCTGAACATTCAAAGAGGACGCGAACGTGGTGTGCCTTCATACACAACATATCGAAACACGTTTTGTAAAATTACGCCTATAGTAAACAGCTTCGAAGATCTGCAAAAGGCTGGCATCACCCGAAAAGATATAGATAATTTGAAGTCCCAGTACCAGTCAGTCCACGACGTCGATCTTTTTGTTGGAGGTATGTCTGCGCCAGCGTAATGCCGCCATTCAGCCAATTTCGATTGAGTGTTGTGAAACCAAATCCAAAGTAATCTCCATAGGGAGCCAATAAGAACTCAAAATGAAAGGAGGGGGAAAAGCAAGTAAACTGACTGAAGGACAGGAAAACGCAAATGATCAAGTCGTTTTTGTTTGAAGTTTTTTCATCTGATTGTTTAAGACGGCGACGTAACTTTTCTTGACCGGCCACAAAGAAAAGTGAATCAAAACAAATGCAATCCCGGACTACTTTATAGAGTGCATTTCGATTGAGTGTCGTAGTTCTAAAACCAAAGCGATCACAACTACCAATCAGTACATAGGCGCATATCACAAGGAACCAATGAGAACTGCAAGAAAAAGCAAGCAAACTGCCTCAAGCGCGGGGAAACGCGAGTTATCAAGCCATCTTTGGTTTAACTTTTTGATCCTCATTGATTGGTTCTAAGGTGGATCGAGTTTTCTGGACCAATAACAAAGCATAGTAAAGAAAAACCAAAGCAGTCTTGAATTGTTTTTGATGTTTGATTGAAAATTGCTTTACAATTTTTAATTAACTGAGTATTTGGTCGAGATATGTGCCTATTTGAGCTATTTCTTAGCTTGTAATCACAATGCTGCAAAATCTTTTAACGAATGTGAACCAGGTACACGGGTGTTCCCGAACCTTACCACTCGTGTAGCCATTCACAACGAAGGATTCGCTTTATCACACCTACTCCAGGACCCACAAAAACCTTTGTTATGATTCTTCACAGGAATGTTGGAGCCGGCAGATTCAGAGGGAGGAGCACTAGGGAAAACCTTTCAATGTATATTAGCTGACCAGTTCAAACGCCTACGAGAGGGTGACCGCTTCTGGCATGAAAATGCGCCAAACCGAATAAAGAACACTGATAAAACAGCTTTTACGCGATGCCAACTGCAAGAAATAAGAAAGGTTACATTGGCCAAGATAATCTGCGACAATGCTGAGAACATCCCTTCTATCCTCAGGAGGGTAGTGCAACAGTCAAAGACATTCGTCAATTGTAAAAAGCTACCCGAAATGAACCTGGATGTATTTACATCAGATTTCAGATGTCCGCGCCAGGGAAGGTACGTTTGCAACTATTATTGATTTGAAAGCAACTTCACCTGAATTCGGTTTGAACTTTGATTAACTGTTATTTGACTGTTTTGTTTTCCGACAGAGTTTTGGGTGACGGCCCAGACCTTGAGGATGAAGATAAAGAAGGATCGACTCGACTGAGTAATCCGTCCACGAATATGGGATAATTCATCAGCCTCTTGACCCCGACTCGAGGATTTGCATTTGATTAATTCTAACTGGGTTTCATGTTTTAAGCTTAATTTGCGCATGATCAAATTTTTAAATTTAAATTCTTAAAATGGAGTATGAAAATTTTCAGCGAGATAGCTTGTTTATGAAATGTAACGTTTCTTTGTAGCTGGCTGTACTGTTTTTCAAACTTACAGGGGATGGCGCCCTTATTATTACCATTTGTAGCCTGCAAGATCTTGCCATTGGTGTATCTGACAGGCATTAAGCTAATTTTGCTGTTGTTGTTGTTGTTGTTTCGTAGTTTCGAAACGATCGCCTTAGATATTAATGTAGTAAAGTTTACTTTAGTGACGCATCAATCAGTGTCTAGCTCGTTATTGACTATCAACTTACATGCGCAGCGGATTCGGCACTTTTCGAGTATCAGCCTTATAATCTAAGTTCACAAAGATTGATAAACCATCTCGCTTAGTTGCTTAACCCATTACAAAATAACATCAGTAGGCATATTCTCCATACTATTCTCTGTACATCTCCTTGGGTGCTGACAAGGAGAATATTTTTAACAATCAAAAGCTTGTTTAGCTGATGATCAGTTCCTCAATTCCCGGGACCTTAATGAATGGGGTGATATTATGAGAAGAAATTGGATGTTGCACTCTTAATTAATTGTCAATACTCTACGTGAACTGAACTATCCGCCTCAGTATCGCCGGAAGCATCTTGTTGAAAAGCGATTTTCTGTTCATAGCAAAACTTGATGAAAGAAGAGAAAGGCTTATGATTGGTCACCGGTTTAAGTGAGTAGTCGGGAATACAATTGTAGAGTTAATCCTTAACTTGTTGTAGCGTTCAGTCACTTTGCCACATGTGCAACCTCGAGACAATTGAATTTCACTTCGATCCCCTTCAGACATCAATTAAGTACAGTTGATTGAAAAAGCAAAAAATAAATTAAAAAAAGGTCGGTGGGTGAGCTCGTTAACCCTAGTCAGACATATATGTTATTTGCCGGCTGGGAGGTCCGTATGGTGAAAAACTGTTACCGAGGTCTTGAAAATACTGCCCGAGGCCGTAAGCCGAGGGCAGCATTTTCAAGACCGAGGTCACAGTTTTTCACCATACGGACCGACCCTTAGCCGGTAAATAACATATTTATTGTTTTTAAACTTGACGAAATTCTTTCCGAAAGAACCCGAATGATTTCTGGCCGTAAACACGGCAAGATCTTCCATAAACTGAACAATTTTTGAGTGAGTAAATGGTAGTTGAAATAGAGGTGATGCAAATTTAAGAGAGATGCCTCAGCGAAACATTTTCATTTCCGTAACGATAAAGGTGATTTAAAAGGCTTCCAAACAAACTTTGAAACATTATTTTTACAAGTATCTGTCACAATCTGACACCTGTCAATTAGAGAGCGCGCAAGAAAAAAAAAGTGTAGGAACATTTGAAAACCAACAGAACTAGTTTGGCAAGGACTGTCACGACAATGTTTTCTTCAAAATCAGTCAATGATCTAACGGAAAGTATTATTCACTCTCATCGACCATTCATTCATGTACGAAGATTTACCTCTGTTCATTAAGTAAACAGCGAGGAAAGTAATTGTGAGTAAATTCAATTTTTTTATTTTGAAGTTGTGAGAGTTTGCTCGTTTGTTTGCTGTAATGGCGTGTTTAATTCTGGTCTTTCCTTCACAAAAACTAAATTCGAACGGCACACTCCAACGAGACACAAGGGAATTTAATGCGGCCTTTTCTCAAAAAATTCCTTCAATTTCTGTTGTGCAATTTACGGTACAAATGTCCAAATTGAACGGAATTGGAAAGACTCACCGGGAGCGTATATTTGTTGTAGAACTTAAATTAAAACTTCGCTCGCTCTTTCACTATGAACAAATTGCTCGAGAAAATTCAGATATTAAATGAATGAAAGTTCCATCGTTTAGTTTAACTGTAACCAAATACCTCACGTTTCAACTTTCTGGGTACTTTTTGTGAACGATTAAAATTAATTGCAGACGGTTTTTTGGCCGCTTGTCAACCACCGTAATGACACTATTGTTTATACAAATTCATTCTGAAACCGAAGTGATTTGATAGAGAGAAAAGAGAGGATTCATAAGTTATTTATCGGCTTGAGGTAGTGACCGACGTGATTGCTAAAAAATATTGCCCAGCCGGAAAACGAGGTATATTTATGAAAAATGACAACGAAAGTTGGGATCTACTCGGCGACTCACGAAAGCGTTACCGTGGCCCGTGGGCAGAGATAGGAAAATACTAACCGGGTAAAGAACCAATCAGATTCCAAGATTCGTTACCGTGCCCTCTAAAAAAACAATAAAAGAAAATCTTGTCCACCAATGACCTAAAAAACCGTCAAGCAGCTATGAACAAGTGTATGCAAAATCGGTTGTGCGTGCTCTACTTTCCATGAATAATCTTATGTCAACCGAGCGATATTAAAGGTGCACAAGCTCGGAGAATTTATCCAATTAAAAAAAATTAATATTTGGAATCGCTTGACATTTCCAAACAAACATATCATATTAGAAGGCTGGAAACAAATATCTGGTATTAGAAGGTTGAAAGAACCTTTTGATGGAAATTCTGTGGAAATTTCTCACTGCCGGGCATTTACTCTATTTGAAACCGTGCCTGGCTGTCGCACATTAAGTCACAACGTAAATTGTAACCTTTTTGTAGAGCTTCTTTTCAAAAACTGTGAACAAATAAAGTGTTTTCACGTTGTAAAACATTGATCAATAAAATACCATTGTTTTGGGCAAATGTTTATTTTGATTACATCAAATTTAATATTTAGAATTGCTTAACATTTCTAAACAAACATCTGATATTAGAAGGTTGGAAACAAACATCTGATATTAGAAGGTTGATAGAACCTTTTGACGGAAATTTTGTGAAATTTCTCACTGCCGGGTATTTAGTCTATTTGAGACTGTGCTCGGCTGCCGGGCATTAAGTCAAAGCGTCAATTGCAACCTTTCTTTAAGAGCTACCCTTTCAAAAATATAGACAATTCAAATACTTTTTCGGTGTAAAATCGATCTATAAAATACCATTATTGTGTAAGTTAGTTACATGTATCTATACCATTACCTTAATCAATATTTCCTTCATTATTTAATAGCCTTAGGGTCATCAAAAAGTCTTTATAACTTTAGTCTCAAAGCATCGTTCTCGCGTCATAACAGACCGAAAAACTATTCGAAGGGTTCTTGGATTGGCCATGGGTCCAAACGAGATCAGATTAAGCCATCGAAAAGAATCAGCTGTTTTCAAATCAAAGAACCGAGCGTAGTTACTGGTTAATTAGCCGCTGTAAGAATATTGGTGATGATCATAGCGTTAAAAGATCAGTAAACTAAACTCATCAATGTTTGTAGACCATATAGAGAATAATACATGGGCGCGCCTAGATATGGGATTTACCTTCGAGTGTGAGCATCTCAAGGAAAAATAAAGCTGGTAATAACTTATCTATTTATCTAGTTTCTTCTCTTTCCCCATTGAATTGAATGACTGAAATCCAAATCAAATCCCCACTAGTCCAAAATTGCCTCATTTCACTAACGAAATATTTGCAAGGTTATAGTAGAAATAAAGCCAATTAGAGCTTATCTATTTTTTGCTCTCTCTTTCTCGAATCCAGTGGCTGAGATCCCCTTGTGCTCCGAAGGATTATCTCATTCCAAAAAGATATATGCGATAAAAGAAAGAAAACATTTATAGGTGCCTTTCCATTTGAAAGTGTTTCAGAAAACACGGTCGATAGAAATGTAAAAAAGGCAAAAGTTTGACGATTCGGCGAAGTACTACCGGACCGTGCCTGTAGTTAGAGATAGGAAAATCTTGTCCACCAATGACCTAACAATCCGTGCTAAAAAAACCTGTTCAATGATATATAGTTCCGGTTGTTTTTTTAAAAAAAAAAGTGTGTGCATGGTTTTTGTTTTCTTTAAGGCACCCGCGAAGGATTGCATTAACCATAATTCCTTAACTTTTCCTTGAACGAAAGTCCGAACTCTTTCCTTCGAGAACATATTTTACTCTTGAGCTTAAGCCTACGTTTTTCTTTACACCGTAATTTGTTGAGCCAAAGCTGCTAAAGTCAACTCTGGCCACGGCACCTCAACCTTGCTAATACCTTTATCGTCCTTTACAATTACTGGCGCGTTTGTTTTTTCATTTATAGCATTTCCAAATTTGTGGTGGCATTTTAGTTTCTAACGGAACTCTGTTAATAAACAAGTTATGTTTACTTTTCTCTTCAGGAAGAGAAGAAGAAGGATATGCAAGAGAAAGGTTCTTAAATGTTTAGAACACGAACCCCTGGGGAACATAAAATGTCCACATAAGTCTGAGGAGAAGGCCCGTTTTAGAACAATTGATGGAACTTGCAACAACGTGGATCAACCCTTTTTTGGAGCAGCTGGTACTCCATTCAGACGAATACAACCAGCTGGTTATGAAGATAAGGTCTCGGCACCTCGCGTGGCACAAAGTGGAGACCAGTTACCTAACGCGAGAAACGTGAGTCGTTTCGTCCATGGCAGCAATGAAGACCGCCAAAACCCTAATTCTCCAAGGCTGACCCACCTGGCCATGAATTGGGGTCAGTTCCTGGACCATGACATAGCGCTGGCGGAAGTTCAAAACGTTATTTGTGAAACTGTTCTCTCTAATGAGTCAGAGTGTTTCAACGTTGAAGTTCCGGCCGATGATGACGTCTTCCAAAGCAGAGAAGTTAAATTCTTCGAGTTGGTTCGAGATGCTCCCCATGAGTTTAAAATAGAGTGTTCACCAGGACCAAGAGAGCACACCAACAACATAACAGCTTTCATCGACGCCTCCAACGTTTACGGCTCTGACGAGAAGGAGGCTGAACACCTTCGAGCACCCGACGGGACAATGAGAATTATGACAGCTCGTCACGGCTGCCCCTAGGGGATCTTTTACCCGCACAAACAGATCGTGAGACACCATGCGTGTCAAAAGATCCTAACAGACCTTGTTTCGTAGCTGGAGACGAGCGCGCGAACGAGAATCAAGGTGAGGTCACCAAGTGCCTTAAAAAAGACCGTGGTATATCGACCTTTTTCAAACAGGTTTATAGCGTATTCAGATTGATTATTTACGATTAAAACTGTAAAATAACGTTACGTCTACACATGTATACGTAGACCACGCATTGTCAAAGGTACAGGGTGTCAAGACTTGTACACAGACATCCCTATTAAGACGTGACTGAAATGATGAGATTGCACATGAGCTCTGTTTAAACCTTTTGGTCCCAAGATCTCAACACTATTGCTTCTGAATGTCTACCATACATTTGGTCGGAGGGGAAACTGCTTTTCGGTTATTTCAGGTAATGAAATAATTCATACTCGACAAGCAATATAGAGAGTATTCTGCGCGGGTATTTGTCGAACATCTTCTTGTCTCAAGCCCTTCCATCTCCTCCTATATTGAATAGTTCTTTTATCTTCTTGCTAATGATACGTATTTTATGGATACAACAGGTCTCATGTCAGTCCATACTCTCTTCGTCCGTGAGCATAACCGAATAGCAACATTTTTCGATAAAAACACAGGATGGGAAGCGAAGCAGATTTACCAGGAGACCAGAAGAATAGTTGGGGCGGAATTACAATTCATTACATACAACGAATTTCTGCCACTGCTTCTTAGCCCCAAAACGGTAAGTAACTGTTTTAATCTCTCTTTTTTTTTTTGTTTTTTTTTTTCGAATTCCCAACTGACTTCTTTTCTTCATTTTGTAGATCAGAGAAAACAACCTCGCTCTGCTGAAAGGAAAACGGTATTTTAATGGTTACAACCCTGGTGTCAATGCTCAAATGTCTCAAGCCTTCTCTGCGGCGGCTTTCCGATTTGGTCACAGTATGGTTCAAGAGGAGTTTCTACGTTTAAGTCAGAATGGCTTTGAACACAAATGTAGCAATGATTGTAAGTCAGAGTTCTTGCCCATCCCAGTAAAGGACTTTGGTAATCCAACCTAATTATACGATAAGCGTAATGGGGGTGTCGATTCCATTTTTAGAGGCTTGGTTAAAAGTTCAGCAGCCAAAGTTGATGGGTGAGTAGGAGATAAATTTTTAATAGAATCGAACATTCTTCTAAGTATCTCTTGTCTGGAAAAAGCGAGCCATTAGATACATTTTCATAATGAGGGGGAAGGGGGGATTTATTAGGCGAAAGTGGAAAAGTGGAGGTTGTGCGGAAACTAAAACAGTTAATTAGACGAAACCACCGAACGCAAACTCATTTTATTCGAATACTTTTGATTGAAACTTTTTACCTCTAGAAATACAAAATCTGTGCTAGAATATTCGCTGAAAAATATTTCCTATCAGGTAACTGATAGGAAATATTTATTATTAAAGCAATAAATCCAGTCATTGAAAATATCCGATTTTATATCAATTATGAGTAGGATTATTAATACTCAATACACGATATTGATTGGCACACGATTGATCCTTGGGTTGGTCTGATTCTTTCCCAGGCTCTTTTCCAAGTCTATACAAGAAAACTTGTTTCGAGGCCCTGGTGACTTGTCCGACCTCGTATCCCTGAACATTCAAAGAGGACGCGAACGTGGTGTGCCTTCATGCACAACATATCGAAACACGTTTTGTAAAATTACGCCTATGGTAAACAGCTTCGAAGATCTGCAAAAGGCTGGCATCACCCAAAAAGATATAGATAATTTGAAGTCCCAGTACTAGTCAGTCCACGACGTCGATCTTTTCGTTGGAGGTATGTCTGCACCAGCGTAATGCCGCCATTCAGCCAATTTCGATTGAGTGTTGTGAAACCAAGTCTAAAGTAATTACATCAGCCAATCAAAACAAAGCAAATCATCATAGGGAGCCAATCAGAACTCAAAAAGAAGGGAGGGGGAAAAGCAAGAAAACTGACTGAAGAACAGGAAAACGCAAGTGACCAAGTCGTCTTTGTTTGAAGTTTTTCATCTGATTGTTTAAGACGGCGACGTAACTTTTCCTGACCGGCCACAAAGAAAAGTGAATCAAAACCGACAGATGCAATCCCGGACTACTTTATAGAGTACATTTCGATTGAGTGTCGTAAATCCAACATCAAAGCAATCACAATTACCAATTAGTACATAGGCACATATCATAAGGAGCCATTTAGAACTGAAAGAAAAAGCAAGCAAACTGCCTCAAGCGCGGGGAAACGCGAGCTATCATATAAACTACAGTGTTATACAAGGATTTCTAGTCCTGCGAGCCTTTACGATTCTCATTACGAGGTACTTTGTCGGAACATTTTCGGATTATGGCTGCTGAAACACGTATCACTTTCAATGACAGTGACGTTCAAACTTTCCTAGAAGGGGAAAAAACCATTATGAGAACTAGGCACAAGCTCTTTGTTTCCTTTTGCAGGATCAAAGCCGGTGCTACCGAACCTCGCCCACTCGAGTAGCTAATCGTAACGAAGGATTCGCTTTATCATGCCTACTCCAGGATCCGAAAAAAAAAAAAACGCCAGGCACTAGGGTATATCTGCATTTCACTTTCGTTAAACTTACACAAGTGAAATAATTAAGCGCAGGAGGAGGAAGGTTTAAAACAGCGTTTGTAGTAATTGTTCCTTTGTTATGATTCTTCACAGGAATGCTGGAGCCGGCAGATTCAGAGGGAGGAGCACTAGGGAAAACCTTTCAGTGTCTATTAGCTGACCAGTTCAAACGCCTACGAGAGGGTGACCGCTTCTGGCATGAAAATGCGCCAAACCGAAGAAAGAACACTGATAAAACAGCTTTTACACGATGCCAGCTGCAAGAAATAAGAAAGGTTACATTGGCCAAGATAATCTGCGACAATGCTGAGGACATTCCATCTATCCCCAGGAGGGTATTGCAACAGTCAGAGATATTCGTCGATTGTAATAAGCTGCCCGAAATGAACCTGGATGTGTTTACATCAGATTTCAGATGTCCACGGCAGGGAAGGTATGTTTGCAACTATCATTGCTTTGTAAGCAACTTCACCTAAATTTCTCTCAAATTTAATTAACTGTTATTTTACTGTTTTGTTTTCCAACAGAGTCTGGGGTGACGCCTCAGACCTTAAGGATGAAGATGACGAAGGATCGACTGAGTAATCCAGAATAACATGGAATAATTCATCAGCCTCTTAATTCCGATTCGGGGATTTGTACTTTGTTAGAAAAACTATAGGTTATTTTCACCTCGGTTTAATGCTTGCGCATGATATAGATCGTATTTCAAAGCATTAGAATTCCTAAAACGGAGTATGAGAATTTTCAGCGAGATCGCTTGTTTATGAAATGTAACGTTTCTTTGTAGCTGGCTGTACTGTTTTCAAACTTACAGGGGATGGCGCCCTTATTATTACCATTTGTAGCCTGCAAGATGTTGCCATTGGTATATCTGACAGGCATTAAGCTAATTTTGCTGTTGTTGTCGTTTTTTTTAGTTTTATGTAAGGAGGTTCCATGTGTAACTTCACAGAGGCTATCCAGATCATCAATTTTGGAAGCTCGCCACATTTCGCCTCACATATTAGTGTAGTAAAGTTAACTTCAGTGATGTATCAATCAATGTCTCGTTATTGACTATCAACTTACATGCGCAGCGGATCATTTTTCGAGTATCAGCCCTAGAGTCTAAGTTCAAGAAGATTTATGAGTTGCCTTACCATTACACAATAACATCAGTACGCATATTCTCCATACTGTTCTTGGTGTATCTTCTAAGGTGCTGAGAAGGAGAATATTTCAACAATCAAAAGCTTGTTTAGTTGATGATCATTCTCTCTATTCCCGTGACCTTCATAAATGGGGTGATATTGTGAGGAGAAATTGGATGCTTGTCATTCGCAATTAATTAATTGTCAATACTCTACGTGAACTAAACTATCCGCCTTAGTATTGAAGCATCTTGTTGAAAAGCGATTTTCTGTTCAAACCAAAATTTGGTGAAAGAAGAGAAAGGCTTATGATTGGTCACCGGTTTAAGTGAGTAGTCGGGAATACAACTTTAGAGTTAACCCTTAACTTGTTGTAGCGTTTGTTCACTTTGCCACATGTGCAACCTCGAGACAGTTGAATTCAGTAACTTCGATCCCCTTAAACATCAGTTAAGCACAGTTGATTGAAAAAGCGAAAAATAAATAAAAAGGTCGGTGGTCAGACGTAATATTACTGGTTCATGGGTTTCCAAATCGTTTTTCGTATAAAGCGGCAACGTCAAGCATCAGTAACACGTCCCTTGTTATTGAAGACCATCTGAACTTTCCACTTCATACTCGACAGCCTCTTTCGGTAACAACTTAGGGAAAAATTGCCGTAAATAGCCGCAAACCGGTGAATAATTTGACCCATGTGCAACCTTTTGGTTAATCAACCGGTTCGTGTTTCGTGTTCTTGGCTAGCGTGGGCGCCACAGTGGTACGTAGAGGTGGAGTACTTGAAGATTGCAGGGGATGTGATTGCCTTACGGAACTCTCAACTCCTTTTATGCCGAAAAATGCCATAGCAGTTGCTGTTGGGTTGAAGATTAACTACAGCTCTACACTCCGGCATTAAGGGGAAAAATTTATTGTCGGTAATACATTGCTTATGTTTCCTCTCTTTCTGCCTCGAATTCAATGAGTGACGTCCTCATCAAATTTCAGCGTGTCTAAAACTACCTTAGTTAACTTCTATTTTACGTTAGAAGAAAGACAAAGTTGATACGCTCTACTACATCAAACAAACACCCTCTCGCAACTATAAAAAACTAATTTTGATTTGCTCACGGTGAATTTCCTTGCCATTCAATGGTGTCGTAATAGTCTTGTAAGCGTATCGCGTGATACTTTCTTTCTAATTTAGTAATTAAGCTAAAGGTCTGATGACAGTTGGGTTACTTAAGATTTAGGTGTATAACTGAACGTAGCACGGTAATGGCAGACTTGTAGTAAGAATGTTCGTGATATAGAAAATCAGTAATTGTCTGAAATAATTAGATAAGGAATTGCATAGGGAAATTGTGCGTATGCGTTTAGACTGGAACATCCTGTGACGTTGCGTGAGGTGTCATTCGTGCCGCAATAGTGCGTGCGGGTATAAATTACAGAAGTGTTGATCGGCGTATAATGAGAAACAGCTGTTAAAACCAAGTTGACAGGAAATATCTTGGGATTTTTAGTAAATCACGAATAAGTAATGTCAATCATGGATTTACGTACTTCAGGCGTGTATTTCCGTTGTAATAGCAGATAAATAGAATCACTATCTTGTAACTGAGACTTGGGAACGATTGAATGTAGAAAGTTCGGATATTGTATGGATCAATTTTTTTGCAAATTCCTTGTTGGTGGACATGCATGTACTAAACTCAAACAACAATAAAATCAAAGCTACATAATTGATGTATAACCCAAGAAGGTAATAGTAATTATGGCAAATTCCTTGTTGCAAGACATGCACATCTGCCAAAATAGTTTGCAGACTTGAAGTGCCCCTTACAAAAACCTGATCTCGGCAGCACTTGTCAATACTGCTCTGGTTATATTTCTTCAATTTCTACTTCCTCTTGAGAGCCGAGTACTGATTACTGACTATACTGTTGTGTTTCTTTTTAACCTATGAATGTGGAATTTGGTAGAGACCTTTAGGTAATAGTAATAATGGCAAATTTGAGAAAGATTTTTTTTTTTTGCACACTCCTTGTTGGAGGACATGCACGTATTATACTCAAACAACAATAAAATCAAAGCTACATAATTGATGTATAACCCAAGATTAAATTTAGGTCAACATCTTTTGGTACTTCAGCTTTCTAAAGTGATCCTGAATGCGAAAACTGCAAGGCAATGCAAATAAAATTAAGCCAAATATAACAAATATCAGCCGCAACCTTTTTGACGAGCCGCTTTTTCCAAAAATAAAGACAAATAGTATTGACCCTAAACAATTAACGAGTTCCTTTTTGGAAGACATCCATGCACTAAACTCATACAACTAGTTAATAAGACATTAAAGTTTGTTCGATAAATAACCAAAATAGCGAGTACAATAAAGAAAAATGGGTTTGCAGACTTAAGTGCCTCTCACAAAAACCTGATCTCGGCAGCATTTGTCAATATTGCTCTGGTTTTATTTCTTCAACTTCGACTTCCTCTTGAGAGCCGAGTGTCGATTACTGACAATACTGTTGTGTTTCTTTTTAACCTTTGAATGCGGAATTTGGCAGAGACCTTTACGTAATTGTAATAACGGCAAATTTGAGAAAGATTTTTTTGGGGGCAAATTCCTTGTTGGAGGACATGCACGTTGTCTGTGCCAAATAGTCATTTTAATGGCATTTACAACTGACCACAACAGAAGACACAATAATCTTAAGAGTTCCTGTTTGGAGTTATAAAATAAGAAGTTTTAAGTTAGAAAAGTTAGAGTGATTTGTTCGTTCCAGTGTGAAGAATCAACTGACTTGAAGGTAAGAATGAACTTGATACTAAGTTAGTTATCAATACCAATACTAATTGTTTTTAATTATCATCTAAGTCTGTAAGGACTTAATGTTCTAAGTTAACTCCATAGGCATCGTTCTCGCGTCATAACGGACCAACAAAAAATCTCGAAGGGTTTCCGAAAGGGTTACAGACGATATCAGATTAAGCCATATTTTGTTGCTTTCCATCCGAAAAGAACCGCCTGTTTTCAAATCAAGGACCTGATCGTAATCACTGGATTAATTATCCCTTTTAAGGATATTGGTGATGACTGCAGCATTCAAATGAACAGAAAATACAAACACAGCTATAAATAGCTAGATTATTAATTTTACACAAATATGATTAAATTGCAATTGGCTTTCTTCAATCCATTATGCAACAATGGTACCACGGTGCAAACTTTTTATCCTTGCTTTTCTCAGTAACGACTTAGAAGGTCTTTAGTCTGATTAACAGCCTGTTGTAAAGTCGATCTATCAGAGCACTGACACTCGGCTCTTTCGCGAGTATGAAAAAGAAATGGCTTTAAAAAACATGCTAGGCTAATACGTAATATGGGTTAAAATGACCAATTAGCCAACGAAAATTCTACGATGCATGCTGCCGTTTGATGGCTATGGTATTTTGCTGATTACCTTCCCACGACTTCAGATTTTATTTTCGATATAGTATGTCGTTGTAATTTACCTTACATTACGACGGCGGTTAGTTTCAAACTCACTGGAACGCAGAAATTAGAATTGATCTTTCAAACCAAAAACCAGCGACTTCCTTGTTGGAGGACACCCTGGCACTAAATTTTATTAGCTATATCTCTGCAGCCTAATAATGTTACGGAATTGTTTATGCCTCAGGAATAAATTTTAATAAACATTCTCATGGACTTCCGATTGCCAAAGTGATCTTGTAAGTGAACATGAACAGTTTAACTAAGCAAGCGTCATTAGGCCATGCATAATAATTATATGAAAAGCAGAAATCATTCTTGGCTTTTAAAATTGTGAACCAAACTCGTTGTCGCACAATATTTTACATCTGCGTTTTAAAGTACTTTCCGTGTACTCTCTAAGCTTAAACGTGCAACCGTACAGACAGAAATGAGAAATTTAAGGCAGAGTTCACAAGACATGCAAATCTGAAAAGAAAATTTCCTTGCCCGCAACAAATAACTGCATACGTATTAAAAGGAGATTGGGATTATACGAGACTGCTTTCTAAAGCAGACACAACTGACATTAGTATTTTAAATGAAACTTCTTTGGGATGATTTGCGAGTGTCAGTACCGGCAAACAGCGGACAGCTCAGTCTCATGCAAATATATTTAGCAAACCTTACCTCAATCGCAGAGCGCGGCCGTTAACAATTTTGTAGTAGCCACATCACCACCCTTTCACCATAGAATGAGTTGGGAAATATCGACATTAATGATTTGTTGTCAGAGAATATTGAAAATCTCCTTATTTTCGCTGTCACATGCCATAAATCTGACGAGGGGTTTGAATCCGCAACGGCGACTGCCAAGGTCAGACGTCGGAAGCGAAGAGGTTGTTGATCATACATTTCATCAATAATTCCTTGAAACACGCCACATGAGTTGTCCAAACGTATTCTTATGCAGATTTTCCGTGGAAAGTTTTACGAATTCGCTCTGAATCAGCGCGTGTGTCAAACTTGCAAAGAGTTGCTATAATTTCAGACTTTCATGTCCCAATGCGCATGACTAAAACGAAGTTTCATGCGCCAGTGGCCTTGATCGAATTTTAGTGGTTTTCTTTTAGAAACTATCCACCTCGATTTAAAAGAATAAGTTGAAATCAAGTTTTATGTTGCTGTGACACAGAAACCACCAAAGAAACAATCTAGTTTTGCGCTTATACGAATCATTGCAAGTTTTACAAGACTGTATTTTGCAAAAATGAAATCAATGAAGCTTATCAACATTTATAAGTTTAATTTTAAAAACAGTAATGTCAATTCATGTCAATAATGAATTGATTGACCTTTATGTTGACGACTTCAAGTTACTTTATTTTTCTCTTCATTAGAAAACATGGCAGGATATTTTCTCAGTGCTTTGCTGCTTATCTTGGTTGTGGTACTTGAGCACGGATCCTCTTCTGTTTTGAACTACACAGACCGGTTAGACGGAGACACCTACACTACAGCAAACGTGTCGGCCAACGTCTCCAAAGATATCAGAAAGGAAGCCATGGATTTATGGAAGATTAGAAGGTAGGTTTCCAAAACCAGAACACAAAAATGACGTTCAGAGCTTAATTACTTAAACCTGCATTTTCAAAAACATCAAATTTAAAATCTTAAAATGCGCGCAATTTATTGAGAAAAATGTATTTTTGTAAAAAAGTTGATAATCTTTCAAGGTGTCATGATCTCCATTAGGCAGGAACTCCTTAGCGACCTTGCTGCACCAAACAGCTCAACCGAATTCGAACCGAATTAGACTCCACTCAGTACAATTACTATTGCTAAAAACCTGTTCAAGGATTTGGGGTGGTTTCTTAAGAACTGAAGCGCGCACGATTTTTTTGTTTGTTTGTTTGTTTTCTTTAAGGTACCCACAAAGGATTAGATTAACCATAATTCCTCAACTTTTCTTTAAACGAAAGTCTGAACTTTTTCTCTCGAGAACATATTTTAATCTAGAGCTTACGCCTACCCTTTTACCGTAATTTGTTTAGCCAAAGCTGCCAAAGTCAATTTTAGCCAGGGCGCCTCAACCTTGCTAATACCTTTATCGTCCTTTATAATTACTGGCGCGTTTCTTTTTGCCTTTTTTTTGTGGTGGTATTTGAATTTCTAGCGGATTTCTATTTATAAACAAGTTATGTTCACTTTTTTCCTTCAGGAACAGGAGAAGAAGGATATGCAAGAGGAAGGTTCTTAAATGTTTAGAACACGAACCCCTAGAGAACATAAAATGTCCGAATAAGTCTGAGGAGAAGGCCCGTTTTAGAACAATTGATGGAACTTGCAACAACGTGGATCAACCCTTTTTTGGAGCAGCTGGTACTCCATTCAGACGAGTACAACCAGCTGATTATGAAGATAAGGTCTCGGCACCTCGCGTGGCACAAAGTGGAGACCAGTTACCTAATGCGAGAAACGTGAGTCGTTTCGTCCATGGCAGTAATTCAGACCGCCAAAACCCTAATTCGCCAAAGCTGACTCACTTAGCAATGAATTGGGCTCAGTTCCTGGACCATGACTTAACGCTGACGCGGAAAAAAACTGTTACCTGTAAAACCGTTCCATCTAATGAGTCAGAGTGTTTCAACGTTGAAGTTCCGGCCGATGATGACGTCTTCCAGAGCAGGGGTGTTACATTCTTCGAGCTGATTCGAGATGCTCCCCATGAGTTTAAGGTAGAGTGTGCACCAGGACCAAGAGAGCACACCAACAACATAACAGCTTTCATCGACGCCTCCAACGTTTACGGCTCTAACGAGATGGAGGCTGCACACCTTCGAGCACCCGACGGGACAATGAAAATTAGGACACCTCATCACGGCTGCCCCTTGAGGGATCTTTTACCTGCACAAAATGATTCTGAGATACCATGCGCATCAAAAGATCCTAACAGACCTTGTTTCGTAGCCGGAGACGAGCGCGCGAACGAGAATCAAGGTGAGGTCACCAAATAACTTCATTCGCTTCTCTGATTAAGACAAATAGACCGTGGTATATCGACCTTTTTCAAACAGGTCTATAGCGTATTCATATCGAATGTTTATAATAAAACTGTAAAATATTGTTACTTCTACACATGTAGACCACGCAGAAGGTAGAAGGTGTCAAGACTTGTTCAGAGACGTCCCCATTAAGACGTGACTAAAATGATGAAATTGCGCATGAGCTCTGTTTAACCCTGTTGGTCCCAAGATCTCAACACTTCTGAATGTCTGCATAATTTTCTTACGGTATTAGTTCTTGGTAATTCGTAAATCAAATAATATACCCTTTTTTGATATGTACGCTATATCGTCACCTTTCTACTTGAGGGAGTGCTCGTGTTGCGAGGAGAAACTGCTTTTCGGTCATTTCAGGTAATGAAATAACTCATACTCGACAAGTAATATAGAGAGTATCCTGCGCGGGTAGTTGTCGAACATCTTCCTGTCTCAAGCGCTTCCATCTCCTCCTATATTAAATAGCTCTTTTATCTTCTTGCTAATGATATATATTTTATGGATACAACAGGTCTCATGTCAGTTCATACTCTCTTCGTCCGGGAGCATAACCGAATAGCAACATTTTTCGATAAAAACACAGGATGGGAAGCGGAGCAGATTTACCAGGAGACCAGAAGAATAGTTGGGGCGGAATTACAATTCATTACATACAACGAATTTCTGCCACTG
This sequence comes from Pocillopora verrucosa, assembly GCF_036669915.1. NCBI lineage: Eukaryota > Metazoa > Cnidaria > Anthozoa > Scleractinia > Pocilloporidae > Pocillopora > Pocillopora verrucosa. The sequence continues at coordinate 16,880,434 of NC_089313.1, forward strand.
CTTCTTAGCCCCAAAACGGTAAGTAACTGTATTAATCTTTGTTTTTTTTTTCGAATTCCCAACTGACTTCTTTTCTTCATTTTGTAGATCAGAGACAACAACCTCGCTCTGCTGAAAGGAACACGGTATTTTAATGGTTACAACTCTTGTATCAATGCCCAAACGTCTCAAGCCTTCTCTGCGGCGGCTTACCGATTTGGTCACAGTATGGTTCAAGAGGAGTTTTTACGCTTAAGTCAGAATGGCTTTGACCACAAATGTAGCAATGATTCTAAGTCAGAGTTCTTGCCCATCCCAGTAAAGGACTTTGGTAATCCAACCTACTTATACGATAAGTGTAATGGGGGTGTCGATTCCATTTTTAGAGGCTTGGTTAAAAGTCCAGCATCCAAAGTTGATGGGTGAGTACGAGATGAATTTTTAATTGAACATTTTTCTACGTATCTCTTGTCTGGACTGAAAAAGCGAGCCAATATTATCATTACAGCAATAAATCCGGTTATCGAAAATATCCCATTTCCGTAATATTAATTATGACTAGGTTTGTCAGTTACTCAATACACGATATTGATTTGCATAAGGTTGATCCCTGGGTTGACCTGATTCTCTCCCCAGGCTCTTTTCCAAGTCTGTACAAGAAAACTTGTTTCGAGGCCCTGGTGACTTGTCCGACCTCGTATCCCTGAACATCCAAAGAGGACGCGAACGTGGTTTGCCTTCATACACAACATATCGAAACACGTTTTGTAAAATTACGCCTATAGTAAACAGCTTCGAAGATCTGCGAAAGGCTGGCATCACCCAAAAGGATATAGATAATTTGAAGTCCCAGTACCAGTCAGTCCACGACGTCGATCTTTTCGTTGGAGGTATGTATGCGCCAGCGTAATGCCGCCATTCAGCCAATTTCGATTGAGTGTTGTGAAACCAAGTCTAAAGTAATTACATCAGCCAATCAAAACAAAGCAAATCATCATAGGAAGCCAATCAGAACTCATAAAGAAGGGAGGGGGAAAAGCTAGAAAACTGACTGAAGAACAGAAAAACGTAAGTGACCAAGTCGTCTTTGTTTGAAGTTTTTCACCTGATTGTTTAAGACGGCGGCGTAACTTTTCTTGACCGGCCACAAAGAATAGTGAAACAAAACTGACAGATGCAATCCCGGACTACTTTATAGAGTGCATTTTGATTGAGAGTCGTAATTCTTAAACCAAAGCAATCACAACTACCAATCAGTACATATCATTAGGAGTCATCTAGAACTGCAAGAAAAAGCAAGCAAACTGCCTCAAGCGCGGGGGAACGCGAGTTATCTTATAAGCGAGCCTTTACGATTCTCATTACGAGTTAGTTTGTCGGAATATTTTCGGATTAAGGCTGCTAAAACACTGAAAAATCCTTATCGCTTAAGGACAGTGACGTTCAAACTTTCCTAGAAGGGGAAGAAAACCAGCATGGGAACCAGGGACAAGCTCTTTGTTTCCTTTTGCGGGATCAAAGCCGGTGTTACCGAACCTCGCCTACTCGAGTAGCCAATCATAATGAAGGATTCGCTTAATTATGCGTACTCCAGAATCCAAACAAAAAAAAAACGCCAGGCACTGGGGCATATCTGTATTTCACTTTCGTTAAACTTACACAAGTGAAATAATTAAGCGCAGGAGGAGGAAGGTTTAAAACAGCGTTTGTGAGTAATTGTTCCTTTTTAATGACTCTTCACAGGAATATTGGAGCCTGCAGACTCAGAGGGAGGAGCACTAGGGAAAACCTTTCAATGTCTATTAGCTGACCAGTTCAAACGCCTACGAGAGGGTGACCGCTTCTGGCATGAAAATGCACCAAACCGAAGCCTGGACACTGATAAAACAGCTTTTACGCGATGCCAACTGCAAGAAATAAGAAAGGTTACATTGGCCAAGATAATCTGCGACAATGCTGAGGACATTCCATCTATCCCCAAGAGGGTATTGCAACAGTCAAAGGTATTCGTGGATTGTAATAAGCTGCCCAAAATGAACCTGGATGTGTTTACACCAGATTTCAAATGTCGGCAGAGAAGGTATGCAACTATCATTGCTTTGTAAGAAACTTCACCTAAATTCCTCTCAAATTTGATTAACTGTTATTTGACTGTTATTTTTTCCAGCAGAGTCTGACTGAGTAATCCGTCCACGAACACAGAATAATTCATCAGCCTCATCAGCCCCTTGACTCGGACCCGGGGATTTGTACTTTGTTAGAAAACTATAGATTATTTCGACCTCGGTTTAATGTTTTAAGCTAGATTTGCGCACGATGTAAAGTGTAGATTAAAGCATTAAAATTCATAAAATGGAGTATGAGAATTTTTGTTTATGAAATGTAACGTTTCTTTGTAACTGGCTGTACTGTTTTCAAACTTACAGAGGATGGCGCCCTTATTATTACCATTTGTAGCCTGCAAGATGTTGCCATTGGTGCATCTGACAGGCGTTAAGCTAATTTTGCTATTGTTGTCGTTTTTTTAGTTTTATGTAAGGAGGTTCCATGTGTAATTTCAAAAAGGCTATCTAGATCATTAATTTTGGAAGCCACATTTCGCCTCAGATATTGGTGTAGTAAAGTTAACTTCAGTGACGCATCAATCAGTGTCTCGTTATTGACTATCAACTTACATGCGTAGCGGATCACTTTTCGAGTATCAGCTCTAGAGTCTAAGTTCAAGAAGATTTATGAACCACCTCTCTTAGTTGCTTTACCCATTACACAATAACATCAGTACGCATAATCTCCATACTGTTCTTGGTATATCTTCTAAGGTGCTGAGAAAGAGAATATTTTTAACAGTCAAAAGCTTGTTTAGTTGATGATCATTCTCTCTATTCCCGGGACCTTCATGAATGGGAAGATATCCATTTGTGAGGAAACATTGGATGTTAGTCATTCGTAATTAATTAATTTTTAATACTCTACGTGAACTGAACTATCCACCTTAGTATTGAAGCATCTTGTTGAAAAGTGATTTTCTGTTCATAGCAAAACCTGATGAAAGAAGAGAAAGGCTTATGATTTGTCGCTGGTTTAAGTGAATAATCGGGAATACAACTGTAGAGTTAACACTTAACTTGTTGTAGCGTTTAGTCACTTTGCCACATGTGCAACCTCGAGACAGTTGAATTTAACTTCGATCTCCTTCAAACATCAGTTAAGTACAGTCGATTGAAAAAGCGAAAAATGAATAAAAAGGTCTGTGGGTGAGCTCGTTAACCCTAGTCAGACATAAATTACTGGTTCATGGATCTCCAAATCGTTTTTCGTATAAAACCGCAACGTCAGGCATCAGTAACACGTAACTTGTTATTGAAGACCATCTGAACTTTGCACTCCATTTCTTAACCCAAGAATTTCTACGTTTTGATCAAACTGCTGGGCACCGTCTCGAATAGACTGAATGCCCGACAGTTGTAAATTTAATTATTCACCAAAATGTCTTCGAAGAGTTCTAATTCCTCTCGTACATGGCACTTTTACCAGTTCTTTCTTTAATAAAAAGTTCTTTCTGTAAGCTACCAAATCGTGAACTTGGCAATAATTCAGCATGTTTCCCTAAGCTGTATTTTGGTTCACTTGATGTAGAGATCTCCAACAGAGGCGGCGCATCTTTTATCACAATACCCCCATATGAGATATGCAGACAAACATCGAATTTTCCTCATAGCTTTTATTTGAGGTTTTCTGCATTTTTTCCCTCCACATTTACTGAACTTGAAGCTGTCCCTAACTGTCACGCCACAGCGATCTCAAGGCAACATTCTACGAAACCAACGTGACCTCCCGAGCTTTAAAACATGTTTGGTACGTTCAAGCTTGACCACTGAAACAAAAACAACGTAATTCTTTGAATCGCTTGGCATTTCTAAATAACCTCGAATATTCCAAATAGTCTGATCAGAAGCATAGAATTCCTAATTGGCTCGGAGAATTTATCCAATTAAAAGACAATTCCATACATGATTTGGAACTGCTTGACATTTCTAAACAAAGATCCGAAATTCTTAAGAAAGTTGGACGAACCTTCTCATGGAAATTCTATGAAAATTTCTGACTACCGGGCATTTAGTCTATTTGAAACCGTGCTCGGCTGCCGGGCTTTAAGTCACAGCGTGAATTGCAACCCTTTTGAACAGCTACCTTATCTTAAATTATAGACAAATCAAGTATTTTCTCGGTGCAAAAAATCGATCAACAAAAAACCATTGTTTTTGGCAAATATTCATTTTGATTGCATCAAAATTATCACAACAAAAGTCGCATTGAACCGATAAAGTTCCTGTTTGGGGTTATAAAATAACAAATTTTAAGTCAGAAAGGTTAGAGCTGTTCGGTAGTTTCTTTGCGAAGAATTAACTGACTCGAAGGTAAGAATGAATTGTGTACGTTAGTTACATGTATCTACACCAATACTTTATTCATTGTTTCCTACATTATTTAATAGCCTTAGGGTCATCAAAAAGTCTTTATAACTCTAGTCTAAAAGCATCGTTCTCGCGTCATAACAGACCGAAAACGTAGTCGAAGGGTTTCAGACGAGATCAGATTAAGCCGTAATTTTTTTCCGAAAAGAATCGACTGTTTTCAAATCAAAGACCTGACCGTAGTTATTGGTTAATTAGCCTCTGTAAGGATATTGGTGTTAATCATAGCGTTAAAAAGATCAGTAAACTTAACCAATCAATATGTGTAGACTATATTGAGAATAATACATGGGCGCGCGTAGATATGGAATTTCTCTTCGAGTGTTCAACTCGTCACCTTACTCGTTCGCTGCGCTTACTCGTGAGCTATCGAGTTGAACATGAGAAGAGAAATTCCATATCCACGAGCAACATGTATTATTTCGATTATCGTGTAAACACAATAGTCTTTTACTGGAAAGAAAAGTCGACTTTATTAACGAATGAAAATAAAAGGATCAACGATCCCCGAATAAAAATTGTAATGTGCATTGGCGCTAAGGCTCGAGATGAAAAAATGCCTTAAATCACTACGAAATCAACAATGGGCGTAATTTTCAATAAATAATTAACTTAGTCCTAACAGACAAAAGAAATCTTTCAGGTACACAGCCAAAATCGGCCTGTGGCAAAACTTGCAGTTATCGATTTTCGTTCTAAGCCGCGAGAAATGCCATCACCAGAGCCACTGAATACGAAACTTTTGGTTTTTCATTTCGTGTTTTGGTTTTTTTCCCCTTCTAGGAAATTTTAACATCACTTTCTGTAAGCGATAAGGATTTTTCAGTGTTTTAATAGTCATAATCCGAGAAAAACTCCGTCAAACAACCATGGATTAAGAATAGTGAAGGCTTTGCTGTTCGTTCATCAACCTGACTGATTGATGCGAAAGGCAAGTGACGTGTCAGCAACTGATTAGCGATATCAAACACACGTGACAAAATATCGTATTTTTTCGCGTGTGCTTTTACTGCTTTTCTTAGGGCTGGAAATCCTTGTATGACACCGTAGTTTATATGATAAAGTATGTTTAACTGACCAAGATTGAATTGGCTTTTTTCAACAACATTAGAAAAACGGTGCCAACTTTTTATTTCCGCTTTTCATAGCGACTTATAAGGGTTTTGTTCAAAAGGTCTGTGCTGATGAACTATCAGAGCACCGACATTCGGCTTTATTTAAGAGTATGAAAAAGAAATCGGATTTAAAAACAGGCTAAGCTTAACCTAACATTTTTCGAGATCAGAAACAGAAGCAGGAGTTTGTTTGTTTTCTTGTTTTGTTTTTTTAATTTTACTTTGGACAGTTCGCGGTTAAGGAAGAACCCATTTCACTTTTCAGTATCGCGGCTAAGTCAAACATCAAGAAAGTCGCCAAAATAAAGTGACACGCCTGAGAACCAGTGACCCAAAGCTATTGTTCGACGTTGAGACGTCAATTGTGATTTATAACTTGACACGCGTCGATGGGTTAAAAAGACCTGTAATACCTCAAGAATTCTAAAAAAATATTGGTCAAATGCTAATTGCTGCCGTTGGTTTGTTTACCAATAGCGAAAAAAGTAAAAGAGACAAAAGGTTTTCCCAGACTAAAACCTCGATGTCAATAATATTTCGCTGATTACCTTTCTTCTACTTCAGATGTCGATAGTCTATATTTTGTTTTAAGTTACTCAACTTTTTCAAACTCGTGAACGCGAAAATTAAAATTGACCTTTCAAAGAAATGACCAGCAACTTTCTCTGTTGGAGGATGGCGAAAGACGAAATTTTAAAAAAATGTTTTGTAAATGTAACCCAAACTAATTTTCGTACAACATTTCACATTTGCCTTTAAATATTTATTCCGTGCACGCTAAACTTTAATAGGTTGAGAACTGTCGGCAGAATTCATAAAAACCTGCAAACTGTAGCGAAAAATTCCATGAAACATAGAAAAATGGCATAAATGAAAACGCTTTTAAAGGCATTTTATTTAAATATATATAAATTTACAGATGTAAACCGACTTTCGCGCTTAATATTTGAAACCGTCCAAACTTTTAATAAGTTTACACTACAATTTATTAGGATACAAATTTTTCTACGTTTCACTCAGTTACCAGAGAGTTTAGAGTTTAACCCTTAACTTTACGGCAATTAGTCTCTATCAATAATGTTGTCTGGCAACAAAGTGAAGCTTACCTCAATCGGAAAGTGCCGCCATTAACACCTTCCACATAATCAAATAAAAAGACCTCCTTACACGATATGCTGAGTCACATCATATCGCCATCGATGGTTTGTCGTCAGAAAATATGAAAAATCTCCATATTTTCGCTGTCACAGGCCATAAATGTAACAAAAAGTTTGAATCTCTGACGACAATTGCCAAAGTCGGACGTCGGAGCATGCGAAGATGTCTTCGGCGTTTGTTGATCAAACATTTCAGCGATAATCCCTTGAAACACTTTAAATGAGCTGCCTTAATATGTCATTATGCAAATTTTACGTTGGAATTTGTGGGAATTCGTTTAAAATTGCTGCGTGAGTCAGCTTTAAGAAAAACATTTGCAAAGAGTCACGTCTTAATGCGCATGACCTAGATGAAGCTTTATGCCTCGGTGGCCTTGATCTATTGAAATCGCATTTGAGTGGTTTCCTTTTAGAAGCTTTTCACCTCCATTGCAAAGAATAAGTTTTAATCAAGTTTTCTGTCGCCATGACGCAAAAACCACTAAAGAAAAATCTAGCCTTGCGCTTATAAGATTCCCGGCAAGTTTTTGAAGTCTTTATTTTGCAAAAGTGAAAAAGAAAGTTGCTTATCAAGATATTATATTCACTTTTCAAGGAATCGAGTCTGTGTTTCGCAAATCAAGTTTGCTTTTTAACAATCAATCAAGTGGGATCACAGACGGCATATCACTCAAATCTAAGGGGAATAAAAAGCATTTACAAAGAGAATGTTGTCGTCAACCATTTTTAACAGTAAAATCAATAATGAATTGAATGATCTGTATGTTGACGGCTCCAAGTTACTTTGTTTCGCTCTTCATTAGACAACATGGCAGGGCGTTTTCTCAGTGCTTTACTGTTTATCTTGGTTCTGGGATTTGAGCGGGGATCCTCTTCTGTTTTGAACGACCCAGACCGGTTAGAAGGAGACACCTACACTACAGCAGACGTGGCGGATGACCTTGCCGAACTGAATCACCTGAACACGGAACTGGCGCAAGACAGCGTGTCGGCCGACTTTTGTAAAGAGATCAAAGATGAATTCAAAGCTGTGGAGAAAAAATCCATGGCTGAAGCCAAAAAAGAAAAACACGATAGCCAAGCAGCATCTAGAACAAGTCTGAGAAAAAGCTTCCAGATATTACAACATGGTAAAAGATCAGTGGTGGATGACTCGAAAGTGCTGAGGTCGTTACAGAATGAAGCTTGTGTCAAATGCGCCATACGAGACATTTGTAAGACGAGGAAGGTTTTGAACCTTCTAGGAATACCTTTGAACATGAGAAGGTAGGTGTTTCTAAAACCAGAACACCAAAAAGAAGTTCAGAGTTTAATTACTTAAACGTACATTTTCAAAAAGATCAAATTAAAATCTTAAAATGCACGTGAATTATCGAGAAATTGTATTTTAGTATAAATGTTGATAATATCGTAATCGTTTGTCTCGCGATGTAGTTACTTGAGATGTAGATCACGAAGTTTCAACTGCTTACTGCTAATCTTCATCAGGCAGTGGGGTCGACTGCTCACGCGTTGCCATTTGTATCACGGCGATCTTATGTGACTAGCGGATTTTGATCCGCATTGTTGCGGTAAGCTTTGGTTTTCCGAGAGGTCAGACTCCAAGTTATTCCCACGGTGGTTTGCTGTCGTACCGGTCTCCCTTTGTGTTTCTTTATCGTTGGTATCCACGGGTCAGGAATTTTGATGACTTTATCCCTGTTGATGTTATCAGGGTGAAGTCTTATGTGGATAGCATCCTTGACTCTTTTGGTATACTAGTGTGAGTCTAAATCAATAAACTTTACTTCGTTCCAAAGCAGGTGGTGGCCGGTCTTGTTGACGTGTTCAGAAACGGCGGAGGTCTGGGTACGGACTAAACGTACATCCCTGTCGTGTTCTTTCATCCTCTCGCATAGGTCTTCCCGTTTCACCAATGTAGACTTTGGCACATTCACAAGGAATTCTGTAAACTACGCCGTCCTGTCTAGCTGGATTGACAGTGTCCTTTGATCATACTAAACGCGACCTAAGAAAAAGAACACGATCTCTGTTAGGTCGGAACTCCCGAGTGACCTTTCGGCAGGAAACAGCTACACCGAATTCAGACTCAATTGAACTCCACTCAGTCCTTTTACTAAAAACGTTCTCAATGACCCTTATAGTATGGTTTGGTTTCTCAAATGCAGCACACGATTTTCTTTCTTTTCTTTTTTTTTTGAAGGCACTCGAAAGGTTTGGGGTAACCTTTATTCCTAAACTCTTTTTAAAAGGAAACTCTGACCCTTCTCCTTTAAGAAAATAGTTTACTATGGAATTTACACCCACTCTTTCTTTACATCGAAATTTGTTACCCAAAACTTAAAAAGTAAAATTCAAGCCACGGTACCTCAAACTTACTTATACCTTACTTCTCCTTTAAATTGATGATTTTGTGTGCATTTTTAAATTTCTTGTGACGTTTGAATTTCTCACTATACTTTGCAAATAAACAATTTATATTTCTTTTTTACCAGGAAAGAAAGAGAAAGCAAATGCAGGAGGAAGGTTCTTGAATGTTTGGAACACCGACCGTTAGGTGACATTGAATGTCCACATAAGTCTGAGGAGGAGGCCCGTTTCCGAACAATTGATGGAACTTGCAATAATGTGGATCAACCCTTTTTTGGAGCAGCTGGTACTCCATTCAGACGAGTACAACCAGCTGATTATGCAGATGAGGTCTCGGCACCTCGCGTGGCACAAAGTGGAGACAAGTTACCCAACGCGAGAGACGTGAGTCGTTTCGTCCATGGCAGCAATGCAGACCGCCGAAACCCTAATTCTCCATGGCTGACCCACCTGGCCATGAATTGGGGTCAGTTCCTGGACCATGACTTAACGCTGGCGGAAGCTCAAGGAGTTACTTGTGAAACTGTTCCCTCTACTGAGCCAGAGTGTTTCAACGTTGAAGTTCCGGCCGATGATGACGTCTTCCAGAGCAGGGATGTTAGATTCTTTGAAGTGATTCGAGATGCTCCCCATGAGTTTAAACCAGAGTGTTCACCAGGACCAAGAGAGCACACCAACATAATAACAGCTTACATCGACGGCTCCAACGTTTACGGCTCTGACGAGGAGGAGGCTGAACACCTTCGAGCACCCGACGGGACAATGAGAATTATGAAACCTCGTCACGGCTGCCCCTTGGGGGATTTTCTACCTGCACAAACAGATCCTGAGATACCATGCGTGTCAAAAGATCCTAACAGACCTTGTTTCGTAGCCGGAGACGAGCGGGCGAACGAGAATCAAGGTGAGGTCACCAAATCCCTTCAAAAAGACCGTGCTGTAACGACCTTTTTCAACCACCTCTATAGCGTATTCATATCGAATATTTATAATAAAACTGTAAAAATATTGTTACTTCTACACACGCAGACTCGCTCCATCAAGTTGATACCCTGTCGAGGCCTCTTCACAGACATCTCTGTTTAGAAATAACTGGAATGATGAAATTGCACCTGAGCCCTGTTTTATCCTTTTGGTCCTAAGGCCTCAACACTACTTCTGTCATACATTTCTTACATTATTAGTTCTGGGAATCTGTTGGTAAATCAAATGATATACCCTTGTCGATATAATTCCTTATTCTTGTCACCTTTCTGCTTGACGGAGTACTCATATTGCGAGGAAAAACCAGGGCCAGGTTTTTCAAAGCACGATTAACGTAACCCAGGGTTAGTGCAAATTTTTTAATCAATTTAATGGCTTTGCAAAGGTATTATTCCTTTTCTTTTTTTTTTTTCCTTTTAGTTTTAAGTCATATTGAGATAAAACCCAACAAAACCTTAGCTTTTAAACACGCTTATTTACAGGAGAAATTAAAGCCAGGATTAACTATTAATCCTAGATTTACGTTAAACCCCTTTCGAACAACCCGGCCCAGGTAGTGAAAGGATTCATACTCGACAACTCTAAGACCACACCCACAGCAGTAAAGGGAGTATCTTGCACAGCCGTTTGTCGGACATCTTCGTGTCCCAAGCCCCTCTATTTTATCTTGTATTGATATCTCTTTTTAACTCCTTGCTAACGATACATATTTCATGGATACAACAGGTCTCATGTCAGTTCATACTCTCTTCGTCCGGGAGCATAACCGAATAGCAACATTTTTTGGCGAAAACTCAGAATGGAAAGAGGAGCGGATTTACCAGGAGACCAGGAGAATAGTTGGGGCGGAATTACAATTCATTACATACAACGAATTTCTGCCACTGCTTCTTAGCCCCAAAACGGTAGGTTTTGTTTTTGTTGTTGTTTTTTTTTACTCCTAACTGACTTCATGTCTGTTACCTCTCTTCATTTTGTAGATCAAAGACAACAACCTCGCTCTGCTGAAAGGAAAACGGTATTTCAATGGTTACAACCCTGGTGTCAGTGCCCAAGCGTCTCAAGCCTTCTCTGTGGCGGCTTACCGATTTGGCCACAGTTTGGTTCAAGAGGAGTTTCTACGTTTTAGTCAAGAGGGCTTTGAACACAAATGCACCGGTGATTCTAAGTTAGAGTTCTCGCCCATCCCGTTACTGGACTTCGGTAATCCAACCTACCTATATGAAAAGTGCAATGGAGGTATCGATTCCATTTTTAGAGGCTTGATTAAGAGTCCAGCATCCAAAGTTGATGGGTGAGTAAGAGATAATTTTCAATTGAACAATCTTGTTTGCATCTTTTGTTTGGAAAAAGAGAGCCATTTGGGGGATATTGAGAGAACGAAAGAGAAGTAGTGTGTAAAAGAGAAAACAGGCAATCACAAGTCAAAATCAAACGAAAAAACATTGTACCCGAATACTTCTGATTTAAACTTTTTCCCTCGAGAATGCGCTGTGTAGATCCGCACGTATTAGTAGGATTTATCAGATTCCATTGATCCTTGGTTGGCTTGATTCTCTTCCTAGGCATTTTTCCAGCTCTGTTCAAGAAAACTTGTTTCGAGGCCCTGGTGACTTGTCCGACCTCGTATCCCTGAACATCCAAAGAGGACGTGAACATGGTTTGCCTTCATACACAACATATCGAAACACGTTTTGTAAAATTACACCAGCAGTGAACAGCTTCGAAGATCTAGAAAAGGCTGGTATTACCAAGAAAGATATAGATAATTTGAAGTCCCAGTACCAGTCAGTCCACGACGTCGATCTTTTCGTTGGAGGTATGTCTGCGCCAGCGTAATGCCGCCAAATAGCGATTGAGTATTGTGAGACCGAAACCATGTTTAAAGTAATCACAAAAGCCAATCAGAATAAAGGAAAATATCATAAGGAGCCAATCAGAACTCAAAAAAGTGGGGAGGGGGAAAAGCAAGAAAACTGACTGAGGTTTACTTTTCGATTCTCAGTGATTGGTTTTGAAGGTGGTGAGAGTTTTTTGGACCAATCACAAAGCAAAGTAAAACAAAACCAAAAGCAGTCCTGAATTAGTTATGACACTCTATTTTGATTATTTATTGTGTTTGAGGTCGAGGTATGTGCATATAACTTAATTTACTTTCTTTTCTGGGGAGAGAAACAAACTCAATTGAAAGTTCATGGCAGGCTTGTTTAAAAATGAATTTATTTCATGGAAAAAATATAAAAAGTTTGTATCGTGTAATTTCCCAATAATTTCGGTAAATTTAGATTGATTTTCTTCGTTTTAACTATCTGAAGATGTGTATGTGACTTTCTTGTTGCCAGAATACTGCGAAATCTTGTAGCGATTGTTAACCGGGTACACGTCCTCTGTTCTTTTTTGCCGCATCAATGCAGGGGATTCCGAACCTTCCCGCTCTTGTAGGTAATTATAACACAAGACTCCCTACATCATGCCTACTCTAGGACCCAGTCGTTTTAATCACGCTAGACCGAACCATTCTGCATTCCACTTTCGTTTAGCTCATACAACTGAAATAATGAAGCTCAGGATGAGGAGGGGCAAAGGTTTAGGCGGCCAATTAAAATGAGATCACATGACTGAAAACGATCCATAGCGTTTATAGCAAGTGTTGTTTTCATGATTCTTCACAGGAATGCTGGAGCCTGCAGATGCCGAGGGAGGAGCACTAGGGAAAACTTTTCAGTGTATATTAACCGAGCAGTTCAAACACCTACGAGAGGGTGACCGCTTCTGGCATGAAAACGCACCAAACCGAAGCCTGGACACCGATAAAACAGCTTTTACGCAATGCCAGCTGCAAGAAATAAGAAAGGTTACATTGGCCAAGATAATCTGCGACAATGCTGAGAGCATTCCTTCTATCCCCAGGAGGGTGTTGCAACAGTCAAAGATATTCGTCGATTGTAATAAGCTGCCCGAAATGAACCTGGATGTGTTTACACCAGATTTCAAATGTCGGCAGATAAAGTATGTTTGCATCTATCATTGCTTTGAAAGCAACTTCACCTAAATTCCGTCTGAACTTTGATTCACTGTTATTTGACTGTTTTGTTTTCCAACAGAGTCTGGAGTGACGCCCCAGACATTGAGGAAGAAAATGACGAAGGATTGACTGAATAATCCGTCTAAGAACATGAAATAATTCATCGGCTTGTTGGCTCTGATTAAAGGATTTGTACTTGATTTGCGTAGGATGTAATAGTGATTTTATGAGTTAAAGATCTAAATGTGGGTAGAAAATTTTCGCGGATATAGCTAGTTTATGAAATGTGACGCTTCTCTGTAGCTGGCTGAGCTGTTTTCAAACTTACCAGGGATGGCGCCCTTATTTTTACCAGTCGTAGCCTAAGATATTGCCGTTGCTGTATCTGAGAGGCATTAGGCTGTTGTTATTGTTGTTTTGTAGTTTTACGTAAAGAAGTTTTCATGTGTAAATCGACAAGGCCATCTAGATCAACAATTTTGGAAGCTTGTCATATTTTGCTTTAGTTATTTGAGGAGTAAACTTCATTGATGCACCAACTGGTGTCTCGTTATTGATTATCAACATATACATACGGAGCGGATCACTTTTCCAATATCGGCCTCTTAATCTCAATTCACGAAGATTTATGAATCGTCTGTCTTCATCACTTGACCCTCCTTGACCCTCTCCCCCCTACATCAATATGCATATTCTCCATACTGTTCTCTACATTTCTAATGGTGTTACAAGGGAGAATCTGGTAACAATTAAGAGTTTCTTTTGTTGGTGATTCAGACCACCGTACGGCGATTTTCTTTCCATAGGAAAACTCGATAAAATAAGAGAAAGATTCATGATCGAAGAGAAAGAAGTCGGGGATAAAACTGCAAATCTAATTGTAGTGTTCAGTCACTTTGCCACATGTACGACCACAAGATAGTTTATCTCAGTTCAATCCATCCCCTTAAATCATCGGTTATTTAGAGATGATCACAATAGTGAAGAAAAGGAGTCCGGTGGCTGAACTCGTTATCCTTAGAAGGACATAAAATTATTGGTTTACGAATCTTCAAATCGTGTTTTGCGCTGTACGGAAAAGTCAGGCATCAATATCACGTCCCATTTGTGGAGGACCATTAGCACTTTGCAATTAATTTTCGACTAGCTCAATTGTCTTTACTTCTGATACCCTTTTGCACCTAAACTTAATCTTAATAATGTCGCATTGACAAATAATCGAGGGATTATCATTTGTTCGTTTACCATCTCTTTTCAAGTTAAAGCCTTTATGAATAGTTACGAGCCTGGGTGAGGCCCTAGTGATTTTAACTCAAAGAACAATTCTTTTAAGAGTTCCTTGCTCGTCAATCATCGTTCCCTATAAAATTGACTGTTCTTCGAGGTACGCCTGGAGCGTCAACCCTATCCTTGCATCTCTACTGGGCAAAGAGAAAGGGAACTGAAGTAATTCACATAGTCGTATGTCCTAAAAGCAACAGCTAAACCCGCATGAAGCTACAACAATTAATAACGAGAACTGCGCTTCTTAATTAACATTCAAAAGGTTTCCTCTTTAAAACAACTCTTGTCCACAAGACTAAGAATTAAAAACACTTTTTGCATGATCATCAAAGCATTGTCAGATAAACCGAGAGTTCATCAACGATAAGTTATATAGCCCTCTCAAACACTAATTGTCCACGGCCCACCAACGACTCATTTACGGTGCACTTGCACGTCACGTACAATGAAGGAGCGGAAAAAACATCATGGCCGTATGTACAAATTTTCCTGTTTCGCTGACGACCAATATAGCTGAAAACAAACATGGACAAATTTCGACACAAAACACTAAAAGAAAAAGCTTTGTTGTGTTTAAATATTTGTTACAGCTAGCTTAAATGTTGCCATGATTCTTCTTTGGCAATACATTCTTTCGTTACTAAAGTGCACAAGCACTCGGCTTTTTAATTCGTTTCAAAGCAACATTGACCTTTCCATTTTCTCGCACCGATAGACTGACCTGTTAATTATATCCAAATGAATTCACCAGGGTGCAAATTTTCTCTGAAGAAATAGTTCCAGTGATATTTGCATGACAGTCAAGCAATTGGCAAAATATTCGTTAGCCGTTTGATTTTGAACTCTGGAACAACAGCAAAGTCTGGAGGCTTCAGTGTAACTGACGTCAAACTTTTGAAAACAAAACAAAGCGTAAAAATATGCAATAACTGGCCATCCATCAATTTCTTGATTTTCAATTATTTACTGTGTATGAAGTCGAGATATCAGCATATAACTTAATTTACTTACTTTACGCTTATGGGGAGCGAAACAAACTCAATAGAAAGTTCATGGCAGGCTTGTTTAAACATGAATTTATTTCATCGAAAAAATTTTAAAAGTTTGCATCGTAATTTCCCAATAATTTCGGTAAATTTAGATTGATTTTCTTTGTTTTGACTATCTAACATGTGTATGTGACTTTGTTGTTGCCAGAATGCTGCAAAACGGCTGTAACGATTGTTAACCGGGTACAGGTTCTTCGTTCTTTTTTTGCCACATCAATGCGGGGGAACCCGAACATTTCCCGCTCTTCTAGGCAATCATAACAAAAGATTCACTTCATCATGCCTCCTCGAGGACCCAGTCATACTAATCACGCGAGACACTAAAGCTCTTTTGCATTCCACTACCCATCAAGTAGACTTGTAATAAATGTGTAATAAATGTGTAACAGATACTTACCTCGTTTAGCTTTATTTATGAAAATAAGACTGAATAATTTACGACACCACGATTTGGTCAGGCTTTTGATTATTTAAGACTGATTAAGAGAATGCGTTCCACGCTTCATAGGATTTTCGTCGAACGACCTTGTAGCCTTTCGGTTCGGTCAAATACAAAAACGGCTCCTGTAGGAGCCACCCAATCTATAAAGGTCATAACCAACGAAAGTTCTATGTATTTCACTGTTTGACCCCATTATTTCTTGTTTCCGGTCGCCCCAGCTCCCACGCACATATAAACTTTCAAAATGGCCGTCGGTCAATTAAAATTTAAAACTTGTCTTGGTTCTAACTTGTTTGCAATGTTCGATAGCAACTAATTTAGACATGACTCAATCTGGGGGCGAACTTGACTTGGTGGGGTCGAACTCGAAAAGTGTGGGGGCGAACACGTTATAAGGTAGGGGCGAACTCGATAGGGGGCGAAAGCGATGGATACCGTAACACGTCCCTGTTTGTGGAGGACCATTTGCGCTTTGCAGTTAATTTTCGAGTAGCTCAACTGTTTTTACTTCTAATACCCTCTGGCACCTAAACTTAATCTTAGTAATGTCGCATTAACCAACAATCGAAGAAATAACATTTGTTCGTTTACCATCTCTTTTCAAGTGGTTCTCATTAAAGCCTTTATGAATAGTTACGAGCCTGGGTGAGGCCCTAGTGATTTTAACTCAAAGAACAATTCTTTTGAGAGTTCCTTGCTCGTCAATCATCGTTCCCTATAAAATAGTCTGTTCTTTGAGGTACGCCTGGAGTGTCAACCCTATCCTTGCATCTCTACTGGGCAAAGAGAAAGGGAACTGAAGTGATTCACATAGTCGTATGTCCTAAAAGCAACAGCTAAACCTGCATGAAGCTACAACAATTAATAACGAGAACTGCGCTTCTTAATTAACATTCAAAAGGTTTCCTCTTTAAAACAACTCTTGTCCACAAGACTAAGAATTAAAAACACTTTTTGCATGATCATCAAAGCATTGTCAGATAAACCGAGAGTTCATCAACGATAAGTTATATAGCCCTCTCAAACACTAATTGTCCACGGCCCACCAACAACTCATTTACGGTGCACTTGCACGTCACGTACAATGAAGGAGCGGAAAAAACATCATGGCCGTATGTACAAATTTTCCTGTTTCGCTGACGACCAATATAGCTGAAAACAAACATGGACAAATTTCGACACAAAACACTAAAAGAAAAAGCTTTGTTGTGTTTAAATATTTGTTACAGCTAGCTTAAATGTTGCCATGATTCTTCTTTGGCAATACATTCTTTCGTTACTAAAGTGCACAAGCACTCGGCTTTTTAATTCGTTTCAAAGCAACATTGACCTTTCCATTTTCTCGCACCGATAGACTGACCTGTTAATTATATCCAAATGAATTCACCAGGGTGCAAATTTTCTCTGAAGAAATAGTTCCAGTGATATTTGCATGACAGTCAAGCAATTGGCAAAATATTCGTTAGCCGTTTGATTTTGAACTCTGGAACAATAGCAAAGTCTGGAAGCTTCAGTGTAACTGACTTAAAACATTTGAAAACAAAACAAAGCGTAAAAATATGCAATAACTGGCCATCCATCAATTTCTTGATTTTCAATTATTTACTGTGTATGAAGTCGAGATATCAGCATATAACTTAATTTACTTACTTTACGCTTATGGGGAGCGAAACAAACTCAATTGAAAGTTCATGGCAGGCTTGTTTAAAGATGAATTTATTTCATGGAAAAAATTTTAAAAGTTTGCATCGTAATTTCCCAATAATTTCGGTAAATTTAGATTGATTTTCTTTGTTTTGACTATCTAACATGTGTATGTGACTTTGTTGTTGCCAGAATGCTGCAAAACGGCTGTAACGATTGTTAACCGGGTACAGGTTCTTCGTTCTTTTTTGCCACATCAATGCGGAGGAACCCGAACATTTCCCGCTCTTCTAGGCAATCATAACAAAAGATTCACTTCATCATGCCTCCTCGAGGACCCAGTCATACTAATCACGCGAGACACTAAAGCTCTTTTGCATTCCACTACCCATCAAGTAGACTTGTAATAAATGTGTAATAAATGTGTAACAGATACTTACCTCGTTTAGCTTTATTTATGAAAATAAGACTGAATAATTTACGACACCACGATTTGGTCAGGCTTTTGATTATTTAAGACTGTTTAAGAGAATGTGTTCCACGCTTCATAGGATTTTCGTCGAACGACCTTGTAGCCTTTCGGTTCGGTCAAATACAAAAACGGCTCCTGTAGGAGCCACCCAATCTATAAAGGTCATAACCAACGAAAGTTCTCTGTATTTCACTGTTTGACCCCATTATTTTTTGTTTCCGGTCGCCCCAGCTCCCACGCACATATAAACTTTCAAAATGGCCGTCGGTCAATTAAAATTTAAAACTTGTCTTGGTTCTAACTTGTTTGCAATGTTCGATAGCAACTAATTTAGACATGACTCAATCTGGGGGCGAACTTGACTTGGTGGGGTCGAACTCGAAAAGTGTGGGGGCGAACACGGTATAAGGTAGGGGCGAACTCGATAGGGGGCGAAAGCGGCGGATACCGTAACACGTCCCTGTTTGTGGAGGACCATTTGCGCTTTGCAGTTAATTTTCGAGTAGCTCAACTGTTTTTACTTCTAATACCCTCTGGCACCTAAACTTAATCTAAGTAATGTCGCATTAACCAACAATCGAAGAATTATCATTTGTTCGTTTACCATCTCTTTTCAAGTGGTTCTCATTAAAGCCTTTATGAATAGTTACGAGCCTGGGTGAGGCCCTAGTGATTTTAACTCAAAGAACAATTCTTTTGAGAGTTCCTTGCTCGTCAATCATCGTTCCCTATAAAATAGTCTGTTCTTTGAGGTACGCCTGGAGCGTCAACCCTATCCTTGCATCTCTACTGGGCAAAGAGAAAGGGAACTGAAGTGATTCACATAGTCGTATGTCCTAAAAGCAACAGCTAAACCCGCATGAAGCTACAACAATTAATAACGAGAACTGCGTTTCTTAATTAACATTCAAAAGGTTTCCTCTTTAAAACAACTCTTGTCCACAAGACTAAGAATTAAAAACACTTTTTGCATGATCATCAAAGCATTGTCAGATAAACCGAGAGTTCATCAACGATAAGTTATATAGCCCTCTCAAACACTAATTGTCCACGGCCCACCAAAGACTCACGTTGCGCTTGCATGTCGCGTACAATGAAGGAGCGGAAAAACATCATGGCCGTATGTACAAATTTTCCTGTTTCGCTGACGACCAATATAGCCGAAAACAAACATGGACAAATTGCGACACAAAACACTAAAAGAAAAAACTTTGTTGTGTTTAAATATTTGTTACAGCTAGCTTAAATATTGCCATGATTTTTCTTGGTAATATACTCTTTCGTTACTTCAGTGCACAAGCACCCAGCTTTTTAATTCGTTTCAAAGCAACATTAACATTTGTATTTTCTCGCAACGATAGACTGACCTGTCAATTATATCCAAATGAATTCACCAGGGTGCAAATTTTCTCTGAAGAAATAGTTCCAGTGATATTTGCTTAACAGTCAAAGCAATTGGCAAAATATTCGCTATCCGTTTGATTTTAAACTCTGGAACACCAGCAAAGTCTGGAGGCTTCAGTATAACGTCAAACTTTTGAAAACAAAACAAAGCGTAAAAATATGCAATAACTGGCCATCTTTCGATTTCTTGATCTTCAATTTTCTATCCAGTTCTTATCCCGTGAAATTCATCACCAATTTTTCAGATAAACAGATAATCTGTGCGTTAATATCAACGAGCGCACCAAATTGTTTCGTTCGTATCTGATAGAGTAAAAAAGAAAGATCGCAGTGATGAAAGCCTAGCCGACTGACCAAGAACTCGATGCTCACTATGGTTATCTATGCCCTATCGACTTAAGTATACAAGAAAACCGTCTCTGAGTCCTTTGTGCTTTCTCTCTTTGCCCGTACTCGCTTTATCTAAGGAGAACAATAGTACCGTTCAACTGCCGAGCGAGTAAATTGGAGAAGTCTGGCATTGCTATCAAACTAGAGTTAATTTTTTTATTTCATTTTTAGGAATACTGAAAAACAAACGACTAACTGGCACTACCTTTGAATTATAAATTTCAGACGTATAATTATCGTCGAAGATATTTGGTAGCAATTGACTCCCCAGCCAATATCATTGTATTTGTTATTGTTTATTTCATACAATATATTGCTCTGTTTGTCTTTAGACTCTCGTCCTTAAAATAGCTTTTGTATTCTTGAATTTTTCCGCATTTTTCTTGTTATCTCTCCATGTGAAATTATCTATGGTTCTTTGCCTGCTTATCGATTTTTTTACTGATGAACATTGAACACCGCGCTGAATATACGGTCGGAATTTGACAAAAAGCGCGCGTATCAGAGATTATTTTGTGAACATGGCTTTAGATATTTTGCACCCCATTGTGTAGAAAATAAAACATAAGCAGCAAAAATAAACCTGTGACAATCACGTAACTATATAGAAATTAAGAAATAGAATTGTTAAAGGTTGATTAACGCGCGTGACAGTAATGGTTGGAATTTCACTTGAAGCGATTTGATTATAACGCAAAGCAATTGGCGTCAAGTTGCGTCATAGCTTTTTTGTTAAAAGTTAGTGATACACGAGTTATCTTGACAGGAGAGCAAAATATCGTGTCTAAGAGCTAACAGCTCTTTTAATAGTCGAGTGCAAAATGCTTTTTACAAAGTGACACTTTAAACTGACTCATTTTCTTCAACGTGCAGTAAATTGGCTTAGATTTAGGCTATCACGCGTGAAGCGCTTAGTCATGAGAGTCAGTGTAGGCGTGCGGTGGACGTTACTTTAGAAGGAAAATGGGACGTGTTTTATCACTCATTTCCACTCACCAGAAATACGAATCAAGCACATCTAATTTGTGACGTCCTTAAATATTTTTACTACAAATAGAATTCGTGTTTTGACTTTTTAGAAAATGTTGACCGCGGCTCGATAACCTGTTAATTATGCTATAAGTTTTTCAAAACTAATGCTGGACGATTCAAGAATTTTGTTGCTCGAAGCTGCGTCCTTCGATAGATAATTCGCGGCGTTTTCGAGCCAGCAGCGATCCCTCTCGGTAAATTAGATGAAAAGTAACTTTTTATTTTATTTTGTGGAGAGACTTATCTTCAGGAAAGGTTAAATGAGAATTACAAGTCACGTAAAGCTCCAATAGTGCCGATTACACTTGGAGATTCACGCATCATACGATATCCTTTAAAAACAAATGTATTTGTCTTCCAAGGGCCGGGGAAGTATTGCGCTATGGATTTGCGGTGTGCGGTTTTTTACACATTTGATTGCAGTATTTTAGTGGTTTTCGCCAAATTTCAGTTTCAAATGTTTCTGAAATTTAAGATCTCTGAAACTGTAAATTGCGCGTAGTCTCCATAGTTGTTAGTGACTTAACATAATAAGCGAAAGCACTGGCCGCAGAGGGAAGGCATTCCAAATACTGTCCATACTTTCATTAGACTTATAGCCGGCAACAAGTGGCCTCTTAAGTCTTTTAATATTCACAGAGTTCGCTTCATGGACTCAGCCACTATTTTGGAGAGATGACATCGACAATGATAGCAAAATTAATCGTCATTCCATGTACAAATAATCAAGTAAATGAATCGAAAATCTACCTCTAAAGGAATAACGATACAACAGAGCAGTTGGTTTAAATTAGTGTCACAAGTTCAGAGAATTTTGGTAGGGGTGTGTGCATTAGAGGCCATTGACGTATTCGCGTCAGCCAATTAGATTCTAGAATTTCGTGCAGCGCGCACCGGATGTTGAGCAGTAAATAAAACTTTGGGTACAAAATCATCCTGCGCAAACCTTAACTAAAGTCACGCACAAAACGACAAGAACTTACGTCTTATTTGGAGTCACCTGGCACGTATGTTTTATACGAAACGTAATTGCATTGCAGTCACGTAAGATTTATCAAAAAAAAAAAAGAAAGAAACCTGTGTGAAATTTGCAAACAATGTATTTCCTACACACGTATAGTAAATAAAATATTCGAAACAAAAAAACCAATAAACTTAAGACTTATCAAATCGATGGAAAGGTTTATTTTGTTGATTTAATTTTTTTCTTGTAGGTTGAACAATATATTTTATATGATCAGGGCTAATCACAAGTACATAATCAGGCTAATCACAAGTAAATAAAAAAAGTGGTATTTCGTTATTTTGTGGTTTTGTTTTGTTTTGTTCTTTTTGACGTTACAACGCTCATCTCATTTACATCACTTACGGTCTAGCATCGATCATACAATGAACCCAATAGTTTATTATGGTATCGGTCCTGCCTGTTACAGATCAACATCAAATCCTTTGCGATCAACTCAAGCAAATAAAGTTTCAAGAATTTTGGATGTAGTCACTATCTCTGCAGAGGCAATATCCTTGCTAAACATAGCATTAGTAGAAATCAAAAGGCAGTCGCTAATCGCCTCACTGCGTCTTCATGTTATTGTGGTAACAAGAAAACAAACATGCGTCATGCCGTATCGCCTAAATTGAGGGATTTGGGAAATTATAAAAACCGATGTTCCCTCAAATAAATTAACCAACATAACGTCATCTACGAAACCCAGATTTTACCGCTCTGGCTTGCGGTTACCGCTTGGACACAAATGAATTCAATTCATTTATCTATCCTAATTATGTCATAACATTTAGCACGACTTCTAAATCAAAAGCAAAAGTTGAATAAAAAAAGCATAAAGCAAAGCACAGAAATGACACCTATAGTTTCACAGCGTGCTGGAACTACGAAAACTGTAACACTAGTCAATGGATTTCAGGCCAATAGTGTAGAAAACTGCATCTGTTGTGTGATCATGACAGAGTCAAAGCCATTGTAGTTTTTATTCTGTTTCAATAATGGCAGTTTTCGCATGCTAAAGTAAGCCCTACGGCAATTCGGACGAAAGCGGAAAAAGATGGAATGAGGAAGATTTTTTTTGGAAACGAATTTGTATGAAGACAAAAATAATTATCTCTATATACAAACATCGTCCATAATATCACTATCTGATCTCTAATATCAACCTCTGAGTTGGATCTCAAGGCGTGAAATGCTGTACTTTCTATAACTTCCGCTGCCCTTTCTTGTTCGGATGTGATGAATGCGGAAAATTGGACAGAATTGCGGCCAGGTGCGACAACTGCGCAAATTCCGCTTTTTCTGTGGGCAGAGCGCGTCATGTAAAAAACGAGGCCAGTATCACCGTAAAAATGTCAATGTACTTTGATGCTAGCAATCTGTTTTTAAACGCTTTTCATCAAAAGCTTCAACCTCTACAGCAAACGGCTCAGTTCTCGCTAATTTAGACCTCAATTAGTCTGTAATTATACTAATTTCCAAACAGGAAAAATTCTCATCACCCACAGCGACAGTCGTGAGCAAACAGACTTCACCATCACTAGAAAGTTCAGCACCGTCAAGATTGCAGTTGCAAATTCAGAAGAACAATCAATTTACCTCACACATGTAAAACACAACTTTCGATTTTTACCAAATATTGGACTGGTACCGACAAATCTGTTTTCCTTCTCAATTCTGCTGTAACAGGGGACTGAAGTCTTAAAATTCAAGATCAATTACACCTGTTCAAATTAAGTCTTCTAATTTTCCAAAAGATACACTCAGAATTTGCCCAAAACTTCGAATAAAAAAGTGAATGTTTTGGTTATTGACATCTTATCTATTGTTTGTATGGTAATAACCCTTTCATCGATTATTTTTAACAAGTTTATTAGGTGTTACAATACAGAATGTCTTTCCTCTATCTTACTTTAATTAGTTTTTATCAATTCTGCGCTTTACTGAGAAATGTCTCGACGTGAACCTGCAGAAAAGATGCCTGTCTCAAGAAGAGAAAGCTAAAAATCATAAAAATACTTTTTTCCTTTTTCCCCTTGATTTACGTAAACGGAGCTCTCAACCGAAGAGTTGAACAAAGAAGTCTTTCATCCATTAAACCTGCTTAGAATTCTTAACAATACAGAACTAAAACTGGGTTGCGACACGAAACTTTTTTTTTTCCTTGAAGATTTAGATACAACTAGCTCGCTGATTTGCTGTTTTTTGAGAAGTGTAACGTGATTGCAAACAACAGTTTGCAATCAAACTAAACTATAAGAGTTTGCCCAGAAACGATTCGTCAAAAGGTTATCAGGAACGTTAACAAATCAACACCAACCAGGAAAAATCATCCAGTTGAACAACCACAATTTAACAAATAACGAGAAAGCAAATTCAAATGTTAACGCGTCAAAGTAATCAAGTTTGATAACACATGCTTGACGATTGCGGGAAATTTCGCTAAAAACATCGCAGGAAAAGCGACTCTGTTACCGTACTAGAAACAAACGAACCTCTTCAAACAATTCGCGTGTACATGGCCCACGTAAGGGAGTTGATGCACGCACGAATATTCAAACAATACAAATGAGTTTCTTAATTGAATAGCTACCAAACAATTGGGCAATAATGACCTCAGAAAAGTTCCGGGTTGTTGGTATAAAATGAGCAGTTTAAAGCAAAGGGATTTAAGTCAGAAACAGAGAGTTCTACCAGAAGCAGCCGGCTTTTGAGCAGAAGAAACGAAGGATTATCAGAGGTAACTAAAAATCTCGCTGAATTTTGGGTATGACTGCGATCATATGAACAAAAACAAAATTAGTTGGTAGTAGTCTGTTAGTATACGCCGAACAAATTTCGTGTTCGCTCCTCGAGCTTAAAAGTCTT
Source organism: Pocillopora verrucosa (assembly GCF_036669915.1). Lineage (NCBI taxonomy): Eukaryota > Metazoa > Cnidaria > Anthozoa > Scleractinia > Pocilloporidae > Pocillopora > Pocillopora verrucosa. Next base: position 16,905,127 of record NC_089313.1, read on the forward strand.
GGTAGCTTTAAGAAGTTGCACCTACAGCACTTCACAGACATCTTTCAAGCTTTTTCAATTTGTATCAGATGACCTTACAGCGATAAAATCCTTTAGGACTTGTCAGGCCTCAACTTATATGGGTACCTATTGAGAGTGTGACCTACATATGTATTTTTACCAAGTTCGAAGTCCGCGGTTCCGCGGTTCCACGGTTCCACCTTCAAATCTTATTTAATCTCAACCAACATCGATTAAGCTGTGTGTTTGTTTTCGCCTCTTACTTTCATGACTTGATTCAGCTGTCCTTGTAACATTCCGTTTTGTGGCTTTCTTCAGTGGAATTCCAAAGTGATGTGAGCATTTTGAAAGCGTTTTGCTTTATAAGTTGTACTTGATCACCTTCTACATATCGCCATTGTCTAGCGATTTTCAAGCCTGAAAGTAGATTCTTAGAACTTATCGCAGAATTGTTTTTTAAGAATTCGTTTAACATCCCTGAAGTCAATTTTCGCATATCGCACTTACATGTAATTTCTGCTCGACGAGTCCTGTATTAAAGGAAGAATAACTGAAAAAATTTCCATAGCATTCCACTTCAGAAAAGCGAAGAAAAACCTACTGAAACTTAAAAGTGGATATAGTTCGAGATCCCTTTTGACTGCTTAGACAAAGATGAGAGTCGATCAACTTCGTTGTGGGTTTTGCAAAGTATGACCGTGTTTGTTTTCTCGGATAGTAACTACCTCCAGTATATTGCGTGAGCAGGGCACAAAATCTGTTCACTTCAGAGTTGACGTTTCATGCCGTCGGCATTTTCATCAGGCGTTGTGCGCGCAACAAATGTGTGTCACTCAAACAGGAAAGAATGTATTGTCGTTATGCTTGAGCAGTTAACTGCTCACGCGATGATGAAAACAAACGCATTAGCAGAAACACGTTCACATGCATTTTTCTCGCATCGCATACCTCTTTAATCTCTGTTCTTTTCATTCGATGCTACTTCTGTCGGAAAAAAAGAGAGCAAAACCGGAGAAAATTTCCACCATTCCCCCTCTTAGAAAAGTGAATAGGTGCGTGGCTAAATGCCATTTGCTAGGGTGACCTCATGTGATATATGATCCAAAATGGCCGCTATCGGATAATTTGATGCTGAAGTAGCTGATACTAGCTTCCACTTTGCCGACTCAAGATCATGTATTCATGAGTTTCCGATGATCACCACACGGTAAGATTCCCTTGAAGGGTCATGAATCCAAAAACACAAAAGTAATGAACAAATGAAATTTGCAGAATTTACGGTTGAGAAGCCATTGATGTAGAAGTTCATAGGTGAAATTTTAGGATTACTCCCATTTTGAGAAATTAGCAAGAACTGGTAGAGAGGAAAAAGTTGGTGGAGGACAAAGTTTTTTCATCCATCATACAAATGTTTTGAAAGTGTCAAACTTTACATTTTTCTTTTTAAACAAACGACAACCTTTTCAATTTCGCTTTGTTCTTTGCCACTGCCTTCCACCGTGACCTTTTATCCCTCTCAGGGTCACTCACTCAGGTCATTAAAAGGGCTTATTTGTATTCTTGAGTAGAAAGTGTAGCAAAGCTTTTATCGATGACATTTTCGAAAGCGCTCAATTTCGTTACCTGACATGTAACCTTTTCCTTTTGACTTTAGCGAACATGGTGGGCCATATCCACAGTGGATTGGTCCTATTACTGATCCTCGGTTTGGGGATGACGTCTTCTTACATTATTGATGACCCATACCCGTCCAACAAAGAAATGGAAACAGTGGAGGACATGACAGATGAGATGACAAAGTTAGACGAAATGAGCGCACGGGGCATAGACAAAAAACGAGAACAACAGTTAGAAAAGCGAGACGCCAAGACAATAGTTGAAGGGAAAGCTGACGCTCTTAGAAAAGGATGCCAAGATGAGGCCGAAAAAGAGTATGATGAAAAAATGCTGGCGGAAAAAGAAGAAAGGAAGAAAAATGCCCTACTTAAATACTACATATCATTACAGCATGGGAAAAAATCTGTCCAAGAAGGTGAAAAGTGGCTTCAGGCAAAACAAAGTGAATCTACTACTGGTTGCCTTGTAAGAAAACTTTGTGAAGATCAAGAAGTCCTTGCACCACTTGGACTTTCTTCGAGTAGGTAAGGACAAAAACTATTGTACAGCGTTCGATAGATTATTAAAAGTTTTTTATTTCTATCGCGTGATAGTTGAGGGTAGAGAAATCAATTATCACGCATAGAGATCGAGAGAGAAAATCCTATTTGTTCCAGTGTAAATCTAGTATGCGTGCTTAAGTACACGGCCTAAATGCTCTAATGCTGTTTGTACTCCTTAATCTCTACACAGTGAAGAGAAGGACTGCGCATTGGCCATTTTTAGGTTATTTGAAGGCGACGTACACCCTGATGAAAACATAAGGTGCAATCCAAACGCTCGTTTCCGAACAGCCGACGGAACTTGTAACAATTTGGTTAATCCTAAACAAGGAGCAGCAGGTGATCAATTTCAGCGCCTGGTGGAAAATGACTACGCAGATGGCATCTCGGAACCTCGCGTAGCAAAGGATGGCTCAGAGTTACCGAACGCGAGGACAGTGAGTTTGGAAGTCCACGGAAGTAACGCAGACCGAACCAATCCTGATTCTATGGTGCTCACCCACTTGACAATGAACTGGGGACAGTTTATGGATCATGACCTCACGCTAGCAGAGTTTCCGGGTATTAACTGTGAACCTCCAACCAAAGACCCTGAGTGTGTCAACATTGAAATTCCAGAAAATGATGTCATATTTAGGTCTAAGGGTGTCTTTGATATTGAAATGGAGCGAGACTCTCCTCACGTACCAGAAGAGCTTGGCAAACTTGCTCCACGAGAACACACCAACAGTATTACAGCCTACATTGATGCATCCAATGTGTATGGCTCAAGCGAGGAGGAGGAGGATAATCTTAGGGCCCCAGATGGGTCATTGAAAATTATGAAACCACCACACGGCTGCCCTCTGGGCGACCTATTACCTGCAGCTTTCCCCGAAACGTTTTGCGAGTCTGTAGATCCAAACACACCTTGCTTTTTGGCAGGAGACGAGCGCGTAAACGAAAATCAAGGTAGGGAGAGTACTTAATAGTTCACCAGAGGCGAGGAGGGTCCGGAGTGAAGAAGGAGGGAAACGTGTCGTCTCGTTTAGGGCTGCAAACGAAATGTCATCTTTAAAGGGACGAACAAAGCTCGAGCCATACCCAGACTAGGTCCATTCACGGGAATTAATTTAAGGCTTTCTGACGAGAACTCTTACGTTTCAGAACTTTCAATTTCTAAAGGTCCCTATTGGCTGCAAACCCGCCCTTATAGCCTTACAACTATTAAAAATTGAAAAGTAGACAGTTTATAACGATATGCTGATTTATTTCCTTTTTTTCTACTTTTTTTTTGTCGCAGGTCTCATGTCAGTTCACACTCTGCTTGTTCGTGAGCACAATCGAATCGCAGCTTTCTTCGGTAAACGTACTCAGTGGAACCCAGAGCGAATTTACCAAGAAGCAAGGAAAATCGTTGGCGCGATCCTACAATACATCACATACAACGAATTCCTGCCCTTAATTTTGAGCCCCAGGACGGTAAGAAAAACGCTTGCGTTACAGTAATACTGTACTTAAGAGACGAGGCGACTATGTGTTCAGCGTGATTCATTCTCGAATCGGTGCTGCGTTTTCGGGGTGGTACACGTAACCCTCGAAAAGCTTTCCTGAATCCAGTAGGATAGATGAGTGGTAGAAAACTGTCAGAATTGCAGAGGGCTCATCTCCGATGGAATTGCATCCGTCTAGAAAGAGTAATAACGGAGGATTCTGGGAGGATCACATGGTTTTCAGTGGAGGGGGGGGGGGGGGGTCAGGAGTCTTTAACACAGATTAAAGGGGGGACTATAGAAAACTGACTGCCAGTGAGGTGGGATGAGTAGAAAAGTACAGAGCCTACATCAATATCAATATCTGGGCAACTGCCCACCTACCCCTCCACTAACCCAACATTAACCATAACTTGTAATCAATTAACTGTTGTTGGGTTAGGGGAGGGGTAGGTGGGCAGTTGCCCAGATACTGATATTGATCCCAGAGCCTTATGGGATGACCAGGTGTATTTTATGGTGACAAAACCAAAACGGTTGGTCCCTAACTCATAATATAGCAGAAGTAGAACTATTTCTGTTAAAGTCTGACTTTTAACCCCCACTTTAACAGAGCCGCACGCGAGTTGCACGCATTCTATTTCATTCTGGTTAATGGTGGGATATAATACTGCATTCGCATCAGAAGTGATATTAAATCAAATTAATGGATCTTTTTGTTTGATTTCCATGTGCTTCTAGAGAAGAGACTTTAATCTGAATCTGGAAAGAGGGACAAATTATTTTGAAGGCTATAGCGAGGATGTCAACGCCCAAATGACCCAGGCCTTCTCAACGGCTGCATACCGCTTTGGCCACAGTTTGGTGCAAGAAGAGTTCAGACGTTTTACTCAAGATGGCTTTGAACACAAATGTGACAAAAATTCAAAGGCAGAGTACCTGCCTATCCAAGTGAGGGATTTTGGCAATCCAATTTTCCTTTATGACAAGTGTAATGGAGCAATTGATTCTATTTTTAGAGGCCTGATAAAAATGCCTGCTGCAAAACTAGATGGGTGAGTGAAACTTACAAAGCGTTAACTGATTAAAGAAAAGTTCCGAGGAATTTTCAGTGGAGTGTCAAAAGTAATCGGGATTGCTTTGATTAAATTTGCCTCACTTCGCTGTGTGATTGGTCCAAAAACCTCGCACTACCTTCTAAGCCAACAAGAATCAAAACAAACACCAATTGTGACTTAGTCACTTGTGGTTTCCCGCGCTTGATGTTAGTTTGAGTTCTTATTCTCTCCTAGTGATATTATCCTTTGTTGTGCTTGGCTTCTTTGGTTACTTTGGGTTGGTTTTATGACTGTTAATCGAAAAGCGCTCCATTTGGGTAACATGAGGTCTGGAAGGTTTGATTGGAAAAAACCCCGTGCGAAGCAAAATTTGCCATAAGCTATGGACGAAACGACACTATAGGGGCCTCTGCCTTCATTTTTGGCTTTCTCTTTGTTCACTTTCTTCTTCCATGTGTAAGGACGTTCACTGATGTTTATTGTTCTTATTGTAGGCGTTTTTCCAGCGCGGTGCAAGAACACCTGTCGCGAGGTGAGGGCGATATCGCCGATCTCATTTCCCTCAACAACCAAAGAGGTCGTGAACATGGTGTTCCTGGCTACACAATGTATCGTAACCTCCCTTTGTGCAACATTGCACGAAAGGTAAATAGTTTCGACGACCTTAAGAAAGCTGGCTTTGATCCCGAGGACATCAAAAACCTCAAAAAAGTGTACAAAGACGTCGAAGACATCGATCTTTTTACCGGAGGTAAGTTCGTTACTAAGAAGAGAGCGCTTTTTGAACGTCGTAGAGAATCATAACCAATGCATTAAGGCCGATCAGAACACGGGAAAATACCGCAAGCCGAGGAGAATTCAAAGTAAAAAAAATAAGCACGGCTGCCTAAGGCGGAAAGCCATTAAATTCTTTAACAGTGAGTCAGAAACGATTCGATTTTCATTTGTTCATTGGAGAACAGTGAGTCAGAAACGAAATTCACTTATGGGCTGAAAGCTACTGGTTAACCTGAGTGATTAGTCTGTATGGGTTTCAACTATTAAAAGATTAGCCATCGAAAACGGTGAGAGTATCTAAAGGCAAGCTCGTTAGCGAGCCTTTACTTAAGTGTTTTGAAGAATCACTTCTACACAAAAATTTGGATAAAATAGTACACAAGACATTGTTGATGACTGAGTTCTAATGTACAAACTAGCAGTAGACTACACTGAAAGGGAGAGAGTGGTACGAAAACAGCGCAAATTTATATTTCCAAAGCGTTGACTCAAATCATCATGTCAAGGGGTGAGGTTTCCCTGTAGCTTCTCTCGATTCTCAGTCACAATTTCTACACTCTAAAAAGATGATAAGAATCCAAATGCTAAGAAAATAACTACACTGCGCCGCTACCTCTCATAATGTTTACTATTTTGCCGTTAACAGCAATGTTGGAACCTGATTCCGTCAACGGAGGGCTCCTAGGGCCAACCGCTCAGTGTATCATAGCAGAACAGTTCAATCGCCTTCGAGGGGGAGATCGCTTTTGGCATGAAAACGCACCAGATTCAGAAAAGAATACCGACAAGACAGCGTTTACGCGATGCCAACTTCGCGAAATCAGAAGAGCTAGTGTGTCCAAGCTTATCTGCGACAACATGGACTTCATCCCTGCAGTCCCGAGGTTTGGATTCATACAGTCCAAGACTCTTGTTGACTGTGATAAGCTTCCAGAAATGGACCTTGGAGTGTTCACAACACGCATATGCAATATCCCAGCCAGAAGGTAAGATAAATATTCGTCATTCAATATCATCCAAACTTGAGATCAAATCGACCAATCAGGAAAAAGGTCAATTTCACATTACTAATGAGAAGTCAAAGGTGCAAGTTTTACATCTGATTGGTTAAGACTTCATGGCAGTGCCAACGAGTCCTCTTGACAATTCTTAAGGAATGGTTGATCTTAAACAATGCAGACCTTCTGCTACCCCGCAAAAAATTGCTGGATGACTATAATTAAAGCAGTTGCTAACCAGCATATTCTCGTTCTTTCTTTAGTGATAGCGTGAGTAATGACAGCGAGAGTGGTGATACCGAAGTGGATGACTACCGCTTGAACGACGAGTTGTAAAGATCACGCCGGTGGAACGATGGAAACAGAAGAAATAAAACCATTTTTTTTTGCCATGCGTTTCACAACACATTCATCACATTCACTTCATAATTAAGAAGAAGCAATTTTTGTGCTGGGTTGAATACGTTTTCTGCGCGTGTTAGATAGCTGTAATTTTCGCGACAATCGTAATGTTGTTTGTCTAATTTAAACTTTAGGAGAAGCTTTGAGAAGCCACTTTTTCATAAATATCTACCTTACCAACTCCTCATCATATTTATTTCAAATTGGTTGCGATTTCGATATCTGACTTTAGAGTTTCCAATTAGACGTTTCTTCTTTAAAAGGAGCGTTTGCTTGGCAAAAACAATTTCTTTAAAACGTATTCAACCAAATGCACATGAGAAGTAACAATAATTTTTAAGGCTGCTGCGTTCTTTTTTATTACTATTATTTTCGCAATAACTTTTTGGAACAAGTTCAATTCAGTAACCGCCAGGGAATGAGTACATGGATGCTTTGTAATCATGTTTGAATACATAATAAAATGATGAAAAATCTTTCAACATGAGGTATAGACGTCTTGTTACAAAAGAACTCGGAAAGGTTCTGGGTGGGAAGATTGGACCTCAGTTTGGAAGAAATTCGTTTCTTACGTGAAATACTCCTTCCTTTTTCATCTGGGATTAGTCCTAAAAATTTGCTCCAGAAATTTATCATATTTTAGTAACCTGTGGTGGTGTAACTATGAGCGTTTATCATAAGATGCCCATGAAAAAAGTTAACCCTTTAACTCCCACGAGTGACCAGGACAGAATTTCTCCTTACAATATCAAGGCAAGTGATGAGATAAACAAAAACATCAATTAAGGATTAGTTGATCCAAAACTTATTCTCCCTGATAACTTTAAGTATTCCCATTACCTGTTTCCTGGATGTTGTACGAATATTGTAGGGAGAAGTTACATGTTAATCACTTCTGAAACTTAAAGGATTAACAGCGTTCGCTCATAGGTCTGCGTTTGTTCATATCTTACAATGCTGATATCCTAAGATATTGATAGCGGATTCGGGCCGGATTTGGGTTGAAAGAGTCATTGTCCTAGCTCGGTGTTGAGCTGAATGCACAAACAAAAAAAGAAGTAACTTTAACCCTATAACTTCCAAGATCTGATCGTCAATTCTCCCCTCTAGCTACTACACATTTCCTTGTAAATTGATTACGAGAATTTGGTGTTCAATCAAGGCGATAAATTGTATCTGATGAGTTTGAGTATTCTCACTACCTGTTTGTTGTGTAATATATGGATACTATCGTGAGAAGTTACAGGGTAATCACTTCTGGGAGGTAAAGGGTTATGATATCTTTTGCGACACACGGCTCAGTTTCAGCGGCATTGCCACGACCTTCCCTCCCCCACCCCCCTAATGTAGGATGCAAGAACATTACGGGTCTATCTCTTGCAATTATTCCTCACAGCTCACCCGCGCCTATTTATGCTCCTCTTTGGAGAAAGGCACAGCGACAATGGAGGGTCTTTCGATTGATTTGGTTCTCTAGAAAGTCATTTTCCTCCTCTGATTTTAATATATTGCATAAGTTATGTGGAGAGCTGAAACAAGATCAAAATTCCAAAATGTTTTTATTTTGTTACGGATCATTCAAAAAACGTTGTCACAATTGGCTCCTTCCTTTTTCGAGCGGTTCGGTACATTCACAGTCTAGCTGAAATTCTTTCAAACATTCCTTACGATACAAAAATACTTGTCGCAACATAAACGACTGAAACTCATTAAACAGTTTGGTAACTTCTGGAGCACATTGCGGGCATATTTGACCCCGGATTTCCTTTACTAATCACAATATTTTCTCCGACTGCGTGAGAAATTCGCAAGCGTCCACCCTCTACGATTTAACAATAAATAACTTGTTACTTTAAAAGAAATCTAACTAAACCATTCGGCCAAGTTAAGAGTATTCAATAAATCGTCGGGCGAGAGTAGTTTTGGAAACTGCCCCACACATTCGGAGCACTGTCACAACTTTGGAAGCCATGAAACATATTTCCGGGATGTCTGCTTGACGGGGCTACGAACGCAGAGTTTGAGCGACACTTCGACCTCAGTTCAGCAAATTCTGTAAACTCTTCTTCCATTTCATCACCCTTTTTCATCTTCGAGGGATGCAGCGAAGACGGACGAGTTTCTGAGTCAGATACGATTGACGCATTCGCTTTAAAACCGTGCGGGGGATCCGACGCGCTCCGCAAGCGGCAATCTGCAACACGTAGAAGGTTCTTATTCTGTTTGGGTGCCATTGTCTTCGGAATTGTCTCTTGGACCGATCGAAATCCATTTACATTGAGCAGGGGAGATTCTTTCCGCGAAATTAATGCACCATTCAAATGTTCCGCTTTCGCGGGTTGCGCTCCGTCCAAACACTCACCGCCTATTCCATCCAAGAACGTGCTTTTGCCCTCATCGTTGCGTACAAGCATTGTGTTGCTTGGTAAACCTCGTGCCAGTGACGCTTGATAACTTTCGTAATTGATCGTGAAAGCCAGAGAAAGGGCCTTGAAAAGTTCTCGTGCCTTGGCTTTGCTTTCGCACGCGAAGACAAATGCCTTAAATGGACTTTCTGCCCTGTCTCGTGCAATGAACACAAAAGCTTTCTCGTGAAAGTTGTCGATGTTACAGAAGGTTACCTTAGAGATCGGGAAATTTGCGATCAGTTTTCCGCTCGCTTCCTCGCTGACGCTCAACCTTTTCGAACACAAGTTTAGGATCATTTTCTTCTGCGTCTTACCGTTGCCATTTTTCCTCTGCTCTTCAAAGACTGTGGCTACGGGTTTTTCTGTCTTTCCACTACCAGTCCCGCTTGCTCCCGCAACTTCTGCGGATCCAATGTACCGTACGCTGTATTGTACTCCAGCAATGACTCGATCTTTCTCGTCCGCATCACTGCATGTGAGTTGTTGGTGTCCTTTGCGGGCAAAACTCGGGCTCAGTTTTGAGAACATTTTTCTACTTCTGACTCGTTGAAGGTCTGGCGCTTATGGAAGGTAAGTCCTTTTAGAGCATATGATCATCGCAACGCGACGAATGCACTTATAAGGGCAGAACAAGTGAAGCATGATACTTTGTTTATGGTTCCACTCTTACGTAATGGGATTACAACCGCATGCGCAAATGTCAAAGCCTTTCATCTATCCGTTTAAAAAGAGATTAAGCTAAGTGTCAACACGAAACTATTTGGATAAGAATTTTCCAATACTCGAAGTAAAAACAAACATTTTTGCAATGCCAAAGCACTAAGTAGTGGGAATCTACTAAATTTCCCTGCTTCAACCAAGAACAACGTTCTTACAAATCGAGAAGAGATGAAACACAGGAAGTGAATTATCAATGAAACCTATTAGCTGGCATGTTATCAAAACCGCCAGTTCTTTTGGTTTCCAAAACTGTTGTGACGTAAATTCACATGATCTGATTATGCCCCCTATGAAAGTGTCATGTATAAGGAATAAGGACGTCATAAGCTTCAACCTAGTGCGTGGCATTTTTCCGACATTAAGTTACATTAAAAATTGTATCACAGGAACTTGTGACGATAAATGCAAATGATTCTATGCAAGACTTTTGAAAAAAAACTGCTTCCCTACGAAGCACTGTCACGTAAATACGTTTCAAAGCGGGAGAAATTCCTTAGAGTGATTAAATTTTTGGCTCCAACAAAGCAGTTATTTAAATGTCAATACGACATTCCTTTCATCCTCCATGAATTGAGGATGAAAATGAAAGTTGAATTGAAGCACGTTGCTGAAAAATTATCATAAAAGAACCACTAACGTAGCACCCGTAAGGAGTATTGAAACGACTAAACTATTTTGCCTCTATTATTTTCTATGGAACAAAAGTTAAATCCAACGAAAACACAAAAGAAAAACAAAGACAAAATACGGCAGAGTTCTTCATAAATTGGATCGCGATCTTCCATTTACCAGGACAAACAGGGATATACTCGCCGACTTGAATAAAATGACGTCATTAACAGAAGACGCAAAATCCACTGCGGCGATAAGAGCGTATATGCGCACATTTCTAGTAAAAAAAAGCAACAGAGCACCGAGTGGAAAAACCTTGCGCAGCTTCCCGGCTCATCTCTGCAATCTCATCAATGTGCGCACAAAACTTCCATCTACACAGTCTAGCGTAATCCTGAAGCAAAAGCTCCAAAATTACTCTCCGAAAAATGAGAATCCATAATGGCTGTTGGTATATGTGAAAGAGAAAGAAGTTCCTAATTTTCACATACTATTAACTTGTTAGCACGAGAAGCAACGCTGAAAACCTCCTTCCACTGAGAACTGAAGGCAAAGTTCCATTTTTAGGAACGCCTTTTGGCACGGAATATGCTATCGAAATAGCGTAACGCCCATCGTCTTATTTAGAAATTGGATTAAGTTGAATTACAGATTCCTTTCAGGCAAAAAGAAATCTAGTCAAGTAGATTCCCTCTCCACAGAAAAAAACTAATCACAATCATAAGCAGCTGCTAAAAAAAGCATTGGATGCTCTGGAATAGGATGTGCTGTGCCTTGTACGTGACCCATAATGAAAAACAGGAAGTAGCAAAATAACCCTAGGAAACTTATCTGGCATTTTCCGCCGTTCAGGCGGACAAACAAACAGATAATAATTAACAAAAATTGAGTGACGTCACGGCGACTACACGCTGGTTCACTAACTGCGCCTGTAGATTGCTCTAAGCTGTGCTGTCATCCAAAGCTGGACCTCATAACCGATTGGGCGCTAGTAGTGATATGGTATGCTATCAGGATGCGTTTCACAAGTTCTGATTTATGAACGTGCACCATGGTTCACGAGTCATTTAGAGATGCTGAATGATTGATTATCGAGAAAATGCGGAAAAAATATCACTCCTTAAGAGCCTGCGCCGAGTCGAACTTGGTTGACCAACGCATGGTCCCCTCTACTTTCCACTCCAGCGTCTGAACTGAAAATTTTCAGATGTTCAACGCACATAATAGTTTATCTCAACCTGTCCACCTCTCAACAACAGTACATGCGCGATACCCATTTTGTTCATTATTGCAGTCTTTCGACCGATCCTCACTTTTAAGGATTTTGAGGCTGTTAAAAGGATTACGACTAGATTGGTTTTTGGCAATGCTTTTCAAGGCAGAAGTCCAGCTCTTCCGTTTGAGATAACGCCGTACAGGATGGCGGAAAGTAGCCAGACGGTATCTTGCTTTCACTTCATACTTCTCGTCTCACTCACGTGTGATGCTCACCTCTTTCAGCATTCTTTGCTTCACTGCACGACAGAGGAAGCCCAAAGAGGCGGATGTCGTTTCTACTGTTACCAACCCACAAAACTTCCTGCCATCTCTATGTTCCTGCCCTCCCACATGGGCTTCCAGTCTTTCGCGACGTACTGGAAATCACTTAATCCTTTACAAACTAACATCCTTATGCATGTTCTCCGTACTGTTCTTTACACATTTCCTAAGTTCTAACAAGGAGAATTTGTGAAACCATCAAGAGCTTCGTTAATTGCTGATCGTTTCCTTTATTCGCGTGACTAAAACATTTGATTCAAGGCATAGATTGTAAAGAGAAATTAGAACCTTGTCACTATTAGGGATTGAAAGGTTAACAGAAAGCGCTTCTACGATACACGATTGAGGATTTAGGTATTACGATGGCTCCGAAGTTTTTAAGATCCCTCGAACATTGAATGAACAAGGTAATCCACCCTTCAAGACCGCACAAAATCAGCCGACGAGAGAGGAAAAATTTCAGCTTTCTGTCTACCTTTTTATGTCCATGCTTGGTTTTTGTTTCTTCAAAGCAGCGGGATAAAGTGTTAGCAACAAGGCGAGCCCTTATTGGCTGAAACAGCATGGTTTATCAAAGTACAGGAGCACAGCAAGCTAGGGTGAACTGTAAATGTAAGATTTTTGCTTCTGTATTTTTGCGAATGTGACCGAAATCAAACATTACTCATGGCTCAAACAAACACCCAGTCCTTGAGAAGCGAACGTTAATTATCAATGTGCAAAACCGATGTGTAATCAGTCGAGGGAGTGTATTTGTAAATAATAACAATGATAATCATCATCATTGCAATAACAACAATAATAATAATTGGTAATAGTTGTAATTTCAATAATCTGGCATTCTATAATACAGTATGTGATTTTGAAATAAACTATAATTACGTCAAGTTAATTTTGTACTCGATAAATATAAAAAAATTTAAAGATGTCGGATTTTTCATGTGTTAAAGTTTTTATCTCAACTTTTTTTTTAACCGTTATTAAAGCATCATTTAATAAATAATGTTGCGCTATACAGACATAAAAAATATTGAGAATTAAGAACTAGTGATTCCTCTCCACTCAACAAAAAAATCATAATAATTTTCAAGATATAAAGAGGATTTCACATGCCCATGTGGAGATGCCTTCCTATCTTAGAGTGCTGATGGCACCATGAGAAGATAAAATTCACATCTCCCAGTGGAATGAGACAATTTCCCATTTTAAGGAAATAAAATACATTTTCCATTTTGTAGCAAAAAGGCTTAATTCATTTGTAGTAATATTGATAAAGTAAGGAAAAAAAAAACACTTTCAAAAAAGCATCATCAGGGGTTTATCACTTTATATTTGAAAGACAAGTGCAGAGAGTTCGTGCTGTTCTGAGGATGTCATATTTTGGAAACTGGAGAAAAAACTAGGTAATAAACTATAAAATGAATTATGAATTGATGAAAGTAAAAATTTCAAATTAAAATATGATCATTGCAATTCAAGAGTGCTATGTCCCTATGCTGTACATGCACACTAAAGTATGAAGTCACTTATTTAATTTTGAAAGTGGAAATGTACAAAAATATAATATATTAATTTAAAGATTGTTACATACAAATATATATTAAATTTTAGTATTATTCCCCAGCTAATAATTGCTTTTCTAACTGAAAACAAATTATGTGATAATTCAAAATATGCCCTTTCTTTTTCTGTTCCTATCTAAGAGAAATAATTTGTACTGTCAGAAGTAATATAATAGACCTCTGGTTTGTATGTTTCATTTACCAATTCCAGGTCTCAAATGAATTCCCAGCTTTATCCCTTGTAAATTATGTGTTAACATGTACATGAATAAGTAGAAATTTGAAAGATAAAGTTCCCTAGAGTATTATCACTTGACCTGGGGTGGTAAATGAAACATACAAACTGAAGATATCTTTTGACTTCAGTTGCACAAATGTTTAATCAAGCATGTAGCTGGCTCTGAGATAAATATCACCTCAAAAATATTAAGTTAATATTAATCACAATCAATTGATTTGATTCATTAATTTTGTTCCCACCAATCAGCTTAGAAAATTTATGGTCAGGATTCACTGTTTCACTTACTTGTTATCATGTAGAGGCCTGAAAGAAATGTTAATTTACTTGGCAATTTTCACAGAGCTGTTTTTCAATTTCCATCTGTCTTGGAGTGCTGTAATGATGCTACCAGGTAACTTTTGGTGGGTCAGTATCAGTTCTTGGATTCCCTTCTGAACCTAAGAAAAATTGTTTTAGCCCCTTAACTCCCAGAGGTGATAAGCAATGTAACTTCTTCCTCTAATATGTATACATTATTCAGAAAACAGGCACTGAGAATACTCAAACTTTTCATGTAGAAGTTGTCATCTTGATTAAACACCAAATTATTGTAACTAACTAATAAGGAAAAGTGTAGAGGCAAAAGGGAGAATTCACAATCTAATCTTAGGAGTTAAAGGGTAAAACAAATTGGTCCTAGTTGTTTGAAGATTGAATGACCATAGAGCAATTCACTGAAATTACCTTTTGTAATGGAAATGTCACATTAAGACAAAGCAATACAAGGAACTATCACAGAATCAGTACAAGAGTTATGTCTGTACCTTCCCAGCTAATTCATCACTGGTCAATTTAGAATCAAAGTAAATAGGATCTCCTATGAAGGTTCTAAAATCAAAAAAAGAACAAAGAACAAAAAGAATTCAAGGGAAATTGGTTGAGTAAATGTGGGTTCATATTACAAAAACCCCTTCTCAACACTTAAACCTTTAACTCCCATGAGTGACCAAGACAGAATTTCTCCTTACCATATCAATACAATATCGAGCAGACAAGTGATGAGAATAAAGAAAAATCTTAATGAGGGGATTATTAGTTGATTCAATACCAGATTCCTCAAACTAACATCGCAAAAACTATATGGCAGACAGTTAGGAGAATTACTAATGAGATCTTGGGAGCTAAAGGGTTAAACCTTTAGAAAGGTAGCTAAAGCTAACCTCTACTAAGAAGAGCATTCCTCACATGTGATATTCAGCATAGACTTCAAAACAGTTTCAGTGGTAGTGAGTCACAACGTAACCCTTGTCACAAATGCTAAAACATTTGGCAATGAGCACTTGTTAATGAGGAAGCACAAAAAATCAGACCACAAATATTGAACAAACAATTTCAACTTGGAAAGAGTTTTACAGCTTACTCTGGGAACTTAATTCCATTTTCAAGCTGACGGATCAGACATTGTAAAACTTGGGTAAATTGGTCACTAATCTCCTCCAATCAGAGAATCATAAGTCAAAATTTTTTTACAATGAGCTTTTAAGAAATATACCTCAACTTGACAGGAAAACCACCATACAATGGAACAAGTGGTAGCTTTGTCCATTCATATAACTTTCGAAACCATTCTGCAAGATGGTCAATTAAAACTCTTATCATCTTTAAATTAAGATTAACTTGCGATGAAACCGTGTTGTATTCTTATAATGCTCTTCATAACTACCGGTAATTGTTCAAGTCAGAGTGGGTCTAAATCAAAACAAACAATCAGGCAAGAGTTTCATAGTAATTGTACAACCTTACTCAAGATTAAAACATGATACTAATTAAAAGTTTCAAACGTAGTAAGTCAATGATTTACCTTAGGGAACAAAAAAAGCATGATATTTGGACCCGCTGAACCCTAACACTGGTATTGCTATTCTTAAACCTGTTCTCTTTACATTTCCTACTGTGCTGACATAAAGGATTTGTTTGACAAAAACCAGCTTCTAAAATTAGTAATAATGTCCTTTGTTCTCATGACTTTCACATTTGATTCAAGGGGAATACTATAAAGAGATATTAGATGCCAGTCACTCTAAGGGGCTAATGAGTTACATTAGTTTTTTCTTCCTTCAGTCTCTTAAAATCATAAATATCCCTTGTACTCACTGCGTCCAATTTGAATGGAGCGGATGGCTTCTCTTACATTCTGTGTATAAACAGGATAGATGGGCTGTGGAGAGAATGACAGAGAAAAACCTGCATAATGTAAGAAACATGGAAGTGAGCAGTCATCTGCCCCCCTCTCCCCTTTCCACATCCTCCCATCCCAAGTAACTTTGCCATGCCGATGTTGTTGATGCAAAAGTTACGAAATGATATTTCGTTTACCAAGTGTAAGCGAATGCAACTGGAAGCTGCATTAGTTAAAAAATCTGAACTGACATAAGTTCAAAATCAGTCCAACTCCAACATCAAAACAAAAAGTTCACTACTGACAATATTTCACTAATTTTTTTACATGGAGCAAAGTAACTTTTGTATGGAGCAAAGTGACTTTGATTATGGAGCAAACTGACTTTTGATTAAAGCGAAGTGACTGGGGACGAAATGACCATGAGGTGAAGTGACTGGATACCTTTCATGTTCTAAGGGGTAAGACAGTGGGGGTCCTGTATGAGAAGGGGGCTGAAGAAGAAGCATTTTCCTATTCTCCCTTAACCTTATAACCATGATCTGAATTAGCTAAGATGAATTTCTTTCTGACTCTAACCTAAAAGCCAGGATGAACTTGAGACCCTATTGGGAGCTAGGTAACTGAGTATCCCGTATCCTTTTAATATTTAGCCTTAATATCCCTTATCATGTTAATTCCACTGTTTTGTTTCCCTAAAATCTCTCAGTGTAGCCTAAATATCCCATATTGCATTAATTCCTTGGTTTGTTTCCCTATAATTTCACTTCAATACCCTGAAATCTCTAGTTTAAATACACCACATCCCATTAATTTCATCCTCAAGTATCCCCTTTTTTACCCAAATGTCTTGTATCCCTATACCCCTAAAAGGACCTTGAGCTTAAAAGGTTATGCCTTTTTATAATTGATAACAGTGGCTGAGGTGAAATTGTGCATTAAAATATTGACAGGGCTAGAATTTCAGCTTGAAAACTGAATGGCTTTTCTTATATGAACTGAATACCAAATTCCACCAAGTAACCACACCAGCCAGGGTGCTAAACAGACCTGAAATGGAGAGCCTTTCAATTTCCCTAAAGCAGAATGAATCTGTGATTAAATACTCACCACTTTGGCCTCAAGAGCTACTTTGGCAAATCCTCGCCTTCCATTCCATATCATAGTGTAATATTCATCAGAAAACAAAGCTTCCCTAACACCTCCTGGAGAAATGGCCAATAAGTCACCATTCTAGAAAAAGAATTTCCCTCATCAGTGAACAACAAGAAACTTAAAACTATGACTGTGCACCTTTTTTTTTATAATGCCAACTAAAAGTAATTACGACAGCCTATTATATTTTTAAAGGAGGGTGCATGGCAAAAAAGCCCTTATTCCAGGTGATTAACTTGTAACTTCTCCCTAAAATAACCATACATTATCCAGCAAACAGGTAATAAGAATACTCAAACTTATCAGGTAGAGGTTGTTATCTTGATCTTACACCAAATTCTCTTCACTAATTTATAAGGAAATGTGTAGCTGCTAGAAGGAAGAATTAAAATTAACACACAGAGTAACCTTGGATCTTAAACTTAGAGATGTTTATTGTTTGCCACTTGAGGGTCAAAGACACACCTAAATCAAGTTCAATCCTGGGTTCTAGGTTATCACTGAGAGTTAAAAAGTTTTGGTCTTCTATTAATAAATTCAAATTAACTTTTAATCATCATTTATCAGCAAAATTCAAACCTTTAGAATCTCCACACATTGCTCTCTGGAGCGTCCTTCTACAGCTCCACAAACTTCGAGAAGCAACTGAATACCTTCAAGAAAATTAGGTATAAATAAGGTTAAAGGATATGGTGTAGTAACTATCAAGAAAAGAGTTTAAAGGTTCAAATTTTTGTAAGGGATCATTTACTGCATATGAGTGTAATGTATGTCTCAATCTGCTGTTACGACAAATTTACTTGATAATCAAGATTTTAATTTCACTCTCACTCACAGGAATTGTTCATTAAGCTAATGATTGGGCAATGTCTTTTTCTTTTGTTATTTTATCAATTGTTTTCAATCAAATTTACAAGCTGATTTGATATATTATTATGTGTGTGTAACCATCGGAGAGTGCAGACAAAGTTTCTGAGTGATACAACATTGTAAAAATCAATAGTCTCATATTAGTTTTTTGCTGTTTTGCTATAACATTAAGATCGATTTGAAGTGTCCTGTTTTTACTGATGTATAGGAAAGAAGTATATTGGTTTTACAAACTTAATTGCACAATAGATAATAACATGTCAAAGTTAGACAAAAGTTTTGAAACATTCTCTACATGCCCAAATCCATCCACCCACAAACCTGCTCAACAACTATTGAAATAGTTTGAATGTATAAAATTCACCATAACATATCTTTTCAAACCTGTTTTGATTTTTCCATTTTCTTTTTTCATGCCACTTTCCCTAATCCTCTGCAGATCATCAGTACAACTAGTAACTAAATATTATTTCAGCCTAGCAGGCCATAACAGCACAATACCTGGTATATGAAACAAAAATGTAGCTGCCACATTCCTCAGCCTTCTCTTTTTGCAAAGCAGTAGTCTAGATAGTATATAATACATATCCAGAGGCAAGGCCCCATGATAGTATATCAATAGTGCTGGTCCTTTGTCTGGTAACTTCTCCATTCCCACAAGGTCATAACCTTGAATGAAATAAAACAATAATTGACCTCAATTTTTGTAAAATTTCATAAGGTAGAAAACTGTGACAAAAAAATATAAAGAAAGAACTTAGCTTTGTAATGAGCCTGGAACAAAAAGTCAGAGTTCAATCAGAATCCCCAATCAGAATCAAACCCCAGACTTTTTTGTGTTTGGCAATGATCTCTCGGTGAATTAGCTTCAACTTTTTACCCTCCATAACTGACTGATATGTAACTTCTCCCTATAATATCCATACATTATCAGGTAAAGAGGTGATGAGAATATTCCGACTTATCAGGTATAAGTTATAGCTTGACCTTACACCAAATTCTCCTAACTAATTTACAAGGAAATGTGTAGCAGCTAGTGAGGAGAATTAACAATCAGATCTTGAGAGTAAAAGTGTTTAAAAAAGTCAATCTCTTCATAATAATTTCTTAGTAGAACATCAGAAATCAGAAATATCAAAATTTTAAGACTGTTTTCCTCATATTTATATACATATAGGTTATTTGGTTTAGGAACATAAATATTACATAACTTTCCTCTCTAGAATATTCATTTCTCTCAGTGCCCTTGCTTTCAGGCAAATGAGGAATCAAATTTCTAAGGATTTTCTTTTCTCCCATTAGTTTAAGGATAACACTCCCACAGCACGCCCCTGACCCAATGACCCAGCAAGAAAACATGAGCTACTGGGAGAAAAATTTGGCTCCAACCTGACTAAAATCACACCAACAAAAATAACTCAAAGGAAAACAGCTTTTTATGACAACTCAATTTGTGTTTTCATACAAGTATTGTAGTACTGAGTCAATCTCAAGAAATGGTTTTAGGTAAATTGATTTTGAAAGAGACCTCTATGAAATATTTTTTTTGAGACCTGGGTCATTGGCACCCTCTCGTGTTTCCTGTTTCTCAAATGAACGTGATGGTTAAAAAAAAAACATGCAGAGATTAACCATCCTTAGTTTGCTGTCTTAAAAAGTAGAATTACAAATACTTTTAGGTTTTAAGTAGATTTAATTCATCATGTATAGCATGGGCGGTAAAAAATAAGGAATATTCTATTGCAAAACTTGTAAGTGACACCCCTATGAGAGATCACAGGATTTCCGGCTCTAGTTTCAAGAACGCACACAAGCTAGCTTTGGCCATGCAACCGGTAAGAAACATTTTAACGTATGCACCCAACGTAAAATTGCTAAGGTTGACGAGCTAGCCTATTTATGAGGCTACAGATGTATATTACTAAAACGAATAGAAATTGTTTACGTTCAATAGCTAAAACGACTGTTTTGGGAAAATCTGCAAAAAAGAAGAAAAAAAGAAAAGCGCAAACTAGAAGAGGCAGCAAAATACATGTGCGTATGTGCATCGCGCACCCATGAAACCTGTCTACTATTTATCAATTTCGCGAAGCACTTGCAAGAAATACCTTCGTGACTAAAATTGTTTTTCTTACCATGCCAAAGGGAGCCATGCGCATCGAACACAGCTGCAACCGTTTGCATTGCACCGTCCCAATAATTCTCTGAGTATGCGTCGAAAATCTCGCGCCGTCTGTGACGATAAACGTGCAGAAAAACTGCAGCGCCATACATCATGATAAGCATTACAACTGGATAGACAAAGGCCACGACAAAAGGCGAGAGAAGGACCATTAGCCAGTCCATGGTTCTACTGCGCGACCTCACTTAACTACGCGCGGGTCGCGGTTCCGGTGAGATTTTTATCTTTTGGAGAGGAACCTGGTCCTCACTCTCTAATCAGTTTAATCAGCTGAGATGAGATGTATCCCTTCATTTCAAATGTCCTTAAGTGTACCCCGATAAAATAAAAAAGCGCTCCAATGGCTGCTTCGAGCAAAAAGATTAAATAGAACTTCTTATATTCACTGCTTACAAAATTTTCCTCATTTTCTTTTTTAATGTCAATCTTTAATTGCATATGTTAAAGTAACTCATTGTACTAACCTACACCACACCCTATTTAACCGCTGACATAGAGGAAGTATTCCAAACGGATCCAATTACGAATGCCGAAAATTTTACCGCTCCCTTCAAGACCAAACAGTCGCGATCGTGAGAATGCTATTTTAGCAGTAGAGTGACTACAGAAAAAGTGATGGATCCCCACCTACGAAATTTGATCTGGAGTGACATCGAATACAGACTCTTCGAGTTTGTTGATCGCTTTCCTTTGCCTCAAATTGTCAAAGTGCAAGAAGGTTACTATGGCCCAACTGAAGACTCATGCATTGGGGCCGAACAGATCCTCACGCTACATTGCGTGAAAACTACAGAGAAAGTTTTAGCTCGAGACAGAAAGAAACGAGAGCTTCATATTCCTTTGAACTGTTCACAGAAGGTCGAGCTTCGTCCCGCCGAGTTCAGAGGAATTTACGAAACCGTGGAGGAAATTAGTAGAATTCCAGCGAGATTTGTAAGGGTGACCCAAGGGTATTATCTGGAAGAAGAAGCAGTGAGCCTGAATCCCGGAGATAAACTGGAAGTGATCCGCGTGGAGCATGGAATTGGAGGGAAAGAGGACTGTGTCGTGTTCCTTACTGAAGAGCGCAACCCCATTCGCTTACCTTTTAGTGTCAGTGCTGGATTCCAGTCCCTGCTTGATGGACGGGAGTACTATCTGAAGGAGCTAATGATGTCGTCATTTAAGCTGCCAGTCTACTTTCAGTTCACTGAACCACCTTCTATCACTCGAAGATCAAGTGAGGGCGTTTTTAACACATCACTCGGGGTGCTGTCATTTGAAAAAGTGTATCAAGATTCTACCATTATTTGCACTACTAAAGAAGGTAGCGTTAGAACAGTGGTCAGCTGCCCCAAAGATCTTCCAGTCACAATCAATGTGGCTCGTGGGGCACTGTCAGATGACAAGGATTATGTCCGCATTTGTCGCTTGTTTCACGATGGGGTCAGTCTTTTGAAGATTGAGAACATGGAGATACAGAACATTTATGCATCGAGGAACACCATCAGGGAGTATGAGTATATTGCAGATGATTCATCACCACCCCCACCTGTTCCTCTCCGTGAAAGTGCAGAGGACTCTTCTTCATCCAGTAGTCAGGTACCTGGAGCAAGTAACTCTGATTCTGGTGATGACAGCCATGAATACACTTACATTGACGAACCTGTGCCAGACAAATTCACCCTTTCCCAAGACCTGAAGCCAAATGGTGTCCTACCATCTGATGGTAAGGCTTCAGCAGAAATGGTGAATCTTGATAAAAATCTGGATAAAGTGGCTATCAATCATGATGATGAAGATGATGATGCCTACCAAAATTATCCTCCTCCTGTCATGAAAGGTGTTGAACCAACCACAAATAAAGAGCCTGTCAAACCTCCACGAAAATCAAAAGAGGCAGCACAACAGAGTCCTAAAGAGAATAAGCCAGAGGTAAAAAAGATCCCACCAGCTATCAAGCCAAAGCCACCTTCAATAAAGGCCAAGCCAATGGGGAAGCAGAATGAGAAAGAGAAACAGTTTGTTGTACCAGATGATCTCTCCCAAATGTCCATAAGAGAAGTGTCCCAATTTTTGAGACATTACAGTTTTGAGAATTTTGTGGAATTATTTGCTGAAAATGAGGTGGATGGTGACCTCCTTGTCAATCTGACTGAGGAGGAGCTTAAGGCACTGGGGCTGAATGCTTTTCAGTGCAAGAAAATATCAAGACTTGTCAATGGATGGAGACCTAAAAAGTAACTCTGAAAGTAAGATACATGTACAAGCAGTATACATTTTCTAATTTTGGACATTAGAGTTGGTTCATAGTTTTAAATCTTGGTTAACTTTGTTTATAAAAAGTGTGCTCAGTTCAATATTTTCTCAACTCTTTAACACCAAATATCAGATTGTTAATTCTCCCCTCTAGCTGCTACAAATTCCCTTGTAAATCAGTTAAAAAAATGTAGTGTTTGATCAAGATAAATTCTATCAGATAAGTTTGAGTATTCCCATCACTTGTTTGCTGGATAATGTCTGGATATTATTAGGAGAAGTTGCATGTTAATCATCTCTGGGATTTAACAGGTTAATACGGTTTTCACATATATGATTTTTTTTATATATGAAATATGATTTGAGTTATCCTTGATTGTATGCTCTGATAGAGTATAAAAATCATCATCTATACATCAGTATGCATATTGTCTAATCTGTAGATTTCCTGATGTACTGACATAAAATAATAATAATAAAGTGAATATTTATACAGGATAGCCCTACAGTGCAAGAGTACTTAGTGTTATCAAAGGGGTCCTGCTTAAAAACATAAAATATAAGGATAAAAAAAGGAAAAAAATGACTTTGTTACTTATGCAAATGTAAACTACACTATAAAAAATATTCATCTACAGACTTCCTAAATAATAAGCTACCACTAATCTGCCTAGTTTTTATAGGTAAAGAATTAAAAGTTGAAGTGCCTAAAAAATAATATCTTTTCCAAGCAAATTCAAGTTTTACTGAAGAATCTTTGTAACAATCAAGAGCTTTCATTGGCAGCCATTTCCTTTATTCTCATGACCTTAATGTTTGATTTAGCAGCAATACTGTAAGGAGAAATTAGATGCATGTCACTTTTAGGGGTTTAAGAGTTATTAAGAAATTCAATATTGGAACCATTAACTTGTGTTATTGGTTATGTATGTTAATGGTATGTTTTTTTGTAGTTAGCAATGGTACAGTAACTCTTAACCCTTTAACTCCCAAGATCTCAATAGTGATTCTCCTTACTGTCTGCCATACAGTTCTTGTGATGTTAGTGTGGAGAATTTGGTATTGGATCAGCTTATAATTCACTAATTGATATTTTTCTTTATTCTCATCACTTGTCTGCTTGATATTGTATTTATAATGTAAGGAGAAATTCTGTCTCGGTCACTCACAATTAACACTAACAATTAAGTTCTCTTCTCTAATGTAATACATAATCCAGCAAATATTGATGATTACAGAAAATCATTTCAATTGTAGGTAGCATCATGGTATAACACTACTTAGAAAAAAACTATTTAACATTCTCCTTACATGTTCACAACAAAATTTTTAAAAAGCTAGATGGGAGAATTATTGGTGTAACTTTTGGACAGCCATGGTTCAAAAACTTGTTTCTTTAATAAGAGTTTTACTGAAATTGTAATCCTCAAAATATTTCATGTTTTATTAGGTGGCCAAGTTAAGTATTATGCTATACAGACTTGCAAGTCTTTAAAGATTTACCTGTTAACTTTGTTTATTGATAAGCTTTTACTATATGTAAGCTATTTGTTTAGTTATTGAAAGGAGACATGCAATGTTATAAGATACTTATTGTAAGAAACATGCTGGAATCATGTATGTTATCATAGACTTTTATATTTTAACAATGCTACAGGTAACATTTCTGTTCATGGCGTAAGAGAATTTTCTATATCAGTGGCAGCATTGGGGGGGGGGGAGATTCTTCCAGAAACACATTATTTAATGTTAATTAAATATCACAAAGTGTGGATGGTGAGCAAGACAGAATGTAATAATAATTATCCAATAATATATTCAAGGTATGATTTTTTGTAGTTAGCAATAGTACAGTAACTCTTAACCCTCTAACTCCCAAGATCTCAATAGTGATTCTCCTTACTGTCTGCCATACAGTTCTTGTGATGTTAGTGTGGAGAATTTGGTATCGGATCAGCTTATAATCCACTAATTGATATTTTTCTTTATTCTCATCACTTGTCTGCTTGATATTGTATTTATAATGTGAGGAGAAATTCTGTCTTGGTCACTCATGGGAGTTAAAGGGTTAACAATTTAAATTTTGTAATAAGCACAATACTTGCCCATACATATTTTGATTTGCCTCACTTAAAGCTTGCTGTAGAGTGATTAAAGGACAACAAAATAAAATCCATGTCAGATTTTGATTGAGTTTGGTAAGATTCCTGATAACTTGATAAAATTAAGGACACTTGTAGCTCCTTCTCCTTTCCATAATCCAATCATCTATGGGAATAAAAGCTAAAGATTACACAGTGAAGCAGTCATCAATATCCCTTGACTCTTCTCAACCAGCATGAGCTAAAATAATGAAAATGTTGGAAGATCGAAGTAATTTTGCTTCAACTTGCACTCACATCTGGCCTTTTCTCTGATATTCTTTATTTGAATTCTAAAAATAGCAGAAAACACATTTGGACATATGCTAATCCAGACATGATTAGATGGTCGTCATGATCACACACTTTATCTTAAACATCTTGGGAATCTTGTTCCCTGACAAGAAATTTTATTTGGTTCCAAGTGGCACCCATAGTTCACGTCTTCAATTTTAATGATATTTAGAGCATGCCAGCATTTTCTTGTTATCATTTTTTGGAGATATGAGGATCTATAATTGCACTTGATCCAAAGAGGAGAAAGTATGAAGAATTCTACAAGAACTATGATGCAGAGAAAGTTGCTGAACAGATGTGGGTCAAGGAACAAGCTCATCAAGCACAAGCAAAATTGCACTATGCTGAAAGAATCAATTATAGTGCACATGTATCACCAACAGGCAGGAACTAAACTCCTTTAAATAGCTTATGAAGTAATAAAAGATTTCTTTCTCTGCTATTCTAAATTTGCATTAAACTTAGTTTTAAAAAATGTGTTTCTACAGAATTATAAAACCAATTCTTAATCCATGCTTTTGCATTATAAAATGTGTTTTGCAGCTATGGAGTTTGGATTGTCAAGGTTGGGTTACTTTTGGTGGGATCAAGACATTACAGCCTGGCTCATTATAGCCTGCAGAGCAGGTGTCTTACTTGGGCAAGCTAGCATTACAAGCTAGCCTCCCCCCTGCCTCTCTATTCTTTTAACTGTCCCTCACCCCCTTGGTACAAATTCCTTTCTTTCCTCAGAGTTTGAATTGTCAAGGTTGGATTGCTTTTGATGGGATCAAGACAGAGTATAGCTCACTAAAAACCTGCAGAGAGCAGGTGTCTCATTAGGACAAGCTAGAGTTACAAGCTCACCATTGTATATCTGGCTGGACATATTTGACTTAGAGTTAGGAGGACAGGGTAGTGAGCTAAGAACCCCCCCTCCTTTCTTTTGACTGTCCCTCATCCCCCTGCTACAAATTCCTTTCTCTCCTCAGTCTTCTGCTGCTGTAAAATCAAAGATGGCAGCTATTATTTTCACCAAAAAATACTGAGCACTTGGTTGCCAAACTCATGACTGTTCTGTAGACTAAGCTCATGACAGAGTCTCCTTCTTAATCCCAAATTCACAAGTCTAGGTTTTGATTCCTAAAGGGGACTCAGAATTTTTCCTCTGTTCCATGTTTGAGAGAAGACACAAAATATCTTTCTTCATTCCTTGCTTAGACCCACCATGAAAAAAAAAGAGGGTTCAGTAAAAATATTTGTAATTGTATCAATGTAGCATAATTTTTCCACTGGTTTTGAAGAGAATTGCAGCACAGATATTGAGTCTAAAAGAAACTGTGGTGCTTCATCGGTAGGGAGTATTACATGATAATTTGGCGATATTAACTGTGTTTATGATTTAGATTGGCTATTGTCGAGAGCTTCTAAACCTGATGTTTTGAGCATGAGCCCAAAATCAGACCCAAGCATAATACATGTATGGTTGGATATAACCATGAGCCATTACAACAACTTTTTATCATACAAGTTAACAGTTCAAAAAGCAAGAAAATTATACAACTTTATTTTAGTTGATCATGAAAAACAGCCCGATTAAACTACCAGAAATGAATTCAAATGAGTTTGCACAAAATAAATTTTATGTCTTTACAAGTGTAATAGTTAAAGCAATAACAATCCAGCTTAAAAGGCTTGCTTTCACAAGAAGAAATATTGACACAAACAAGTAGAATTTAAGAAAAAAAAAATTACAGAGATGCAGCTTTCATCAATGTGTTGACTGTTGGAAGAAATCTAGAAGGAAACAAAGATACAATTAATGAATGTGCTGCTTTCACAATTAAGTATGTCATGTAGCCACCAATGAGCACTCTCCAGTAAGAATGCTTCTCACTACATGACATTCCTTTCCATGAAGTTGATTCCATACCAAATGTCATGCTCTTAACACAGATAAATGGAAAAATAGTGACCAACATTTGCCTATCAAAGAACCACAGGTACAAAAGTAGAATTATATGACTGTGAGATGGTATGTGAAGTTTTTCACAATCGCTATAGAATCCAATGGTTTTTTTTCCAAACTATCATGAAATTGCTGACTACAACTCAACAAGATCTGCTTTTATTTATTTTTTTATTTATTTATTTCTCTTAAAAAGTGGCCATCTTCAAGACAGCTGAATGGCCATCTAGCTAAAAGCTTGGTTGTCATCAGAAAATGTAATAGATGTGTAATCTGAATTGAGAAGCCAGCTTAGTAAGGATAAATAATCAAACTTCCTAGTAGCACTATACATCCAAAAAGTATTTCTCATTATTTACTGTTTCCATATCAAAATGAAATCAGGATATTTTTTTATTGCCAAGGGTGTGTTAATACCAGAAAACCCCCATAAAAAGACACATAGCGCAAAATGGAAGAACCATCAACAAACTCAAATCATGTTTGAAACCTGATCTAGGAATCAAACCTTAGCCACAGCAGTGCAAGGCCAGCACTCTTCCAACAGTTATATATTGGTCTCTTTCTGTTAATTATCTCCTTAAGAAGACTTACCTACTGTGCTTGTGCTTGACGAGCTTGTTCCTCAACCCACATCTGTTCAGCAACTTTCTCTGCATCATAGTTCTTGTAGAATTCTTCATACTTTCTCCTCTTTGGATCAGCATAGCCAAACTTCCATATGCAGCCAGCAATAATGCCCAGCCCAATGGACCTCAAAATAGCTCTTTGGAGGTTTTTCTGCACAAAGCCACGAAGTTGAGGAGGTGCCATAACTGAGGGAAGATGCCAATATGTGTATGTCATACAAACTTCTTGAGTTTCAACAACAACTCTTTATACCCTAACATTAACATTGAATTTCATATTCTCTGCACTGCATATTCTCTAGGATACTGAAATGAAGAATTTTTTTGACAACCAAAAGCTTCTTAAATTAGCAATCATTCCCATCATTCTCATGACCTTTACATTTGATTCAAGGGTGATATTTTAAGGAGAAATCAGAAGCCAGACACTTTGGGGGTGAAAGGGTCAAGGTTTCCAAGAAGCTTCTTTGAAAACATGGCACTGTATGCCCTATTAAAAGGTAAATCAGTGCTGTAGGCCCAAGTTCTCTTGGTATATCTCACATTTGAAAAGAATTATAAATTTAATTCAACTTCTTGCCTGCTTTGATAGCTGCGTTTGTAATTCACAAAGCAATCAAATAAGTACAAGATCGCAATAACAACAACATCATTTCGTTACTGGGTGATCATCGGGTATAAATTGCCCTAGGTTCGCCAGTTTAGCCTAAAACCGATTACGCTATTACAATGATATGTACGAAGTGTAATCTCTTCGTATAATTCCGTGAGTTTTTAAGATATATCAGCCTGGATTGAAATTATCCCGAACGATGACGATATTTCGGGCCCAAAATTGAAAGCCAAAAGCATTCAAGAGCACAAAAATAATAGGGATGTTTGAAAATCATAAATTAGACAAAAAAATAGAACTCAGATTACCTGAAAATCCACAAAATAGAGAGCTAAATAACCCTATGGTTTAATTCCACTTGAGTTCGCTCAAATTCGTATAACTAATACAGCTTCTGCGCGTAATCAACTTGGGTAAGTTTGCTGGCCGGATGTACCGTAAGACACGAACAGTGCACGAAATCTACAATACCAGTATCTGCGCCTGGCATGGCACCGATCCAGCTTATAGCTAAGGTCTTGAGGAGCCCATTAAGTTATTGCAAATAAGGAGTTGCAACATTCTCCTTTAATTGGTTTGGATAGCAAGGTAAAACATCGGCATTGAAGCGGAGTGTCTGAGAGATGCAACCGCCGGTCCGATCTTATGAACATTTCTGTTCTCCGCGAAAATTATCAGTTGTTATTGAGATAGACAGGAGCTCGTTCGCAGCTTATGCCCATAGAATATAGCGCAAACTTTGGCTAGTTTATGCCAAAATTTTTTTTTGCGAAAACAACATGCCTCGATCCAAGCTCTTTAGCGAAAGGGCTCAATCGCAGCTTATGCCCATATAATTTAGCGCAAACTTTGTCCAGGTTACGCCCGAATGTTTTTTTGTGAACAACAACATGCCTCGACCCAAGCTCTTTAGCGAAAGTGACTCTCACAAAGGCGTGGTGGCGCGGTCAGTTTTAAAAACTTCCTGTAAAATTGTCACGTGATCCGTTGTGTTCGTTCGTCTGGTGCAAAATGGCGGTTTGATCGTCTGATAGATTCGGCATTAGACTTCAAATCTTGCCCATGCCTGACAATTTCCAACTTGAAAACGATCGGATTCTTACGGTATTATCGAACGCTAACGGTTCTTTCGGGAAATGAGTACGGAGAAGGGCGAAACGAAGAGAAAGAAAGGTATAACATGGGCTGAAGCCGCCAAACAGGTAAACTGCAATGGTGACACAATGAATGCAATGTCAGCTGACTCGGAGCTCTACGATTTTTTCTAAGCAGTTACATCATTAATTGAGGAGTATCAATTTTACTTGTAGGTGCTAGAGAGGTCTACCGAGCCGCTTACACATAAAGACATCCTCAAAGTCATTAAGGAAGAGGGTTTGCGCGATTTGAGGTAAGTAACAGCGATGCGTTCTTCGCCAGTTTGTGATTGACAGACTTGAAGATTAGTGGCAGTTCATTGATTTTGTTGGTGAAGAGGTCCCTTTTTCGTGATCATGACGTTTTTATAAGGCCTGTGTAATATTTGACCCCAGTATAGTACAAACTCACCAACTGTAAAATGATTTTGAACAATCGAAACAAAGCTAAGGTATTTCGAGTAAAGTTGCGCTTTATGGATGCTGGCGACCTTTACTTTTTAATCTACAGTATAACATAGATTGGTACGAAGATTGAGTTTTTTCTTTATTTTAGCAGGACTTTTGAGCATTTTATTACCTATTCAAAATTGGCCGACTTTTTTTGGTTCGATTTTTTGCTACGAAGAAGATTGTATAAGTATTCGTGAATCAATTTAGAGGGGGAATGGGAAGGAATATACCAACTTTGGGATCTTGGACCATCTCCAAGTTCTTCGGAATTGAATTCCTTAAATATCAAATTTTTGTGGGCTATTAGCCAGGGAGGCTTTATTTTGATATTGCTCTGTTTGGTTTGTATATTATTTTGTTTCAATTATTTCCTTTGTTATTTATTTATTTATTTATTTGTTTTTCAATAGTTTTGAGTTCATGCACATTTTTAAATTTTTGTTGTCTTTTGCAATGAATGCTGCGTGATAGAGAGAATACACCATAATACCATAGAAGGAATTGAGATTTAGAGTGATAATAATTATTGACCATGAATTGAATCTTGCAAGGGTAAACATTCACTCTTAATGGAGTGTTGTCAGCCAAGTATCATCACCATCATCATTGCAGTTCCTTCCCCTCTTCCCTTGTATCTACCAAACCTCTTTGAATTCATAATGAAAACTATTGCATGTGACTTTTGAGTGAATCCTTTGCCCTATGATGACATATACTTCCTATAATCCTATTATTACTTGACAGCCGTGGGACAGCGCCCTTAGCGTGTCTTAACGCTATGCTTCACCATCACTCTCGTGGGCCAAATGATCTATTTATTAAAGTCGAAGGACGAATGAGTTGTTACCGACTCAATGTAAGTGCTGATGGCTTTGCAACCAGATTTACTTGAACAATAGTGATTTGCCAAGATGAGCATTTTACTGATAAGTAAGCTGAAATTCTTACATTGAATTGGGAATTAAACCCAAGTGGAATCCTGAATTTTCCCGTTTCCTTGGGAAAAACAAACTGGTTTCAATAATATGGAAAAGCAGTTCAAGCTCAAATTATTAAGATTTTCAAGAAACATAGAGTATGAAAAATAACGATTCTAATGTTTATGATTTCAAACCTAGCAGTTGAAAGAGTTTTTGTCTTTTTCCTTTCATGAAACTTTGCTATCTGTTTAATTACACTGGTCCAGTAGTAACAATTTGATAAGAGTTAAACTTAAGACTCAACCACATTGTGATTTATCTGTTCAATACTAAAACTGTTTGTTTTTTTTTCATTAAAGCCAAACAGGGTTGAAACTTCAGGAGAAAATTCTGGTGAGTTGCATTTCACTATGTCTCTTAGTTTAGTTAATCTTTAACTCCCATTAATGACCAAGACAGAATTTCCTCTTACAATATCAATACAATATCAAGCAAACAAGTGGTGAGAATTGAAAAAGCAATTGTCAATTAGGGGATTATTATTTGATCCAGTACCAAATTCTACTTAGTAGCATGATAAGAATTGTATGGTTGTCAGTAAGGAGAATTGTCAATGTGATCTTAGGAGTGAAGGGGTCAAGAGTGAAGCTTTTATATCCTTAGCGAATGAAAGATTTTTGGTTTCATATTTATTTTATTTGCTATATCACAGCACAAGACTCTGATTCTGACCTTATGGATATGACTGACGATGCAGAATTTAGCATGTTCCTTGATAAGGAGAGTGTGAATGGATCTCATCTCAACAATGGAAAAGTTAAGTTACCTATGGGAACAAATGACATTGTAATGCCACAGCTGAAACCACCGCCGCCCAATCTGTCCCCTAGGGAGACCAAACCAAAGGCAGCACTTACAAAAGATGGACGACTACAAAAAAAACGGGGTCCAAAACCTGGACCTCGCAGTCAGTCATCAAACAAAAGACCAAGGTTGAGTAGTACAAGGCCAGTGCCAAAGATGGTGTTGAAAAATCTCAAAGTAGGTACCATTGAAAGTGGATCAGGAAGTAATGGAAGGAGTGGGAATGGGAAAGTAAGTTTTGTTTGCTATTAATGCTATGCTTGATTTGATAAACGGTAGTTGAAATATAGCCTGGAAGTAAACGAATTGACATTGTAAGATTTTCTCTCTGACTGGAGGTTAATAGTACACACATCAGCTTTGAAAAATGTTTACAGTGGTCAATTTGCATTATCAACTCAGTTAATAAAACTTAATTATGTCATAAGATGAAACATGTTGAGTGAACTGTGAATGCCCAATTAGATTCATTGCCACCACTTGAAAAGAAAAGCAGCAGCTTTGAAATTAGAAGATAATCCTGTCATAAGCAGTTGCTGCAATTGGGAATTAATTTCCAATGTAAGCAGGGATGAGTATGCATCACAATAGTTATTATTATTTACTCAGCAGGTGAAGGCTCCATCCGTTCTCATTCCACCCTCATCCAAACTCATACCTCCATCTAGTGCATCTGTTACAGCCAATGCCATCGCAAGCCACAGCTTTCCCAGGGTTCCAAGTTCAGTTGATGGTCTGGAAGCTCAAGAAAAATTGGAGAAATTTTCTGACCTATGGACATCATCCAAGGTTGGTATCCTGTGGTGTTAGCTAGCTTCTACTTGGTACTTGATTGAATTCTCATGGTAGAGTTATGGGTGCTTTGGATACCTTTCAATGTTTTTTCACGCACTCAGCTTGCATTATTTTGGTTATGTCCCTGAGACAAACAAAGTGAAGTTCTTTAGCTGAAATTCAACTGTCAAGCCTTAACTTTTTGACTCATTGCAATATCACCTTGAATGAAACACTAAGGTTATGAGAAAAGGAACTGATCACCATCGGAAGAAGTTCTTGATTGTTACACAAATTCTCCTCATCAGCATGTAAGGAAATGTTTAGAGAACAGTATAGAGAATAACCATATTGATGGTAGGATGTAAAGAGTAAATTAAAAGGTTTTGAAAACTTTACAACATTGCTAGAAAGTTTTAAGTGTTGGTTGATGCACATGGAAAATAGATTGCATTTTATCCTAGACTGTGAATATTAATTGAACTGTGGTACATTCCTATGGTAGAATTGCTGGTATAAATTTTGTATTTCTGATTGCACTTATGGATTGAATCCTATTTTAGCCAAGAAGATACAAGAAAATGAGTGTTGGTGAGTGTTATCAGACTAATGCTTGTTAGCAATTATGGTTACATGTTTTGAGTATATTCAGAGAATACAGTAAATAGTTGACTCTTTAACTCCCAAGACTTACTAAGGGGATTTTACTTTACTTTATCATTACATTTTTAAGCAGAAGGGTGACGAGAGGAAAGAAAAATATTGATTAAAGGATATTGATTGATTCAGCAAGAAATTCTCAAAGCAAAAATCAAGAGAAATGTATGGGAGACAGTGTTGAGTATTGATGTTTTGATCTTGGAAGTGAAAAGTGTTCACGCATTTAGTCATTTTGCTGATCAGTCCCAGCTTTAAGATCCAACATGTTATTACCAAAACATGCAGTAAAGTTCAATGCCAAATTTATGAGCTCTCTGTATGCTGTGATCAGTTGTTCTCGTAACAGACATTTTGAATCCAAATTTACCAGTCTCAACTTTGGAATGTGACCTTTGAACCTAAGAAATATTGCACTTATTTCCTGAGTATCTCAGGTTGAACTCAACAGTGTGCTGTGTATAGAGGTAGTGAACAGATACTGTAACAACTCTTTTATCAGTGTTGTCCACCATTCTGAAAGCTCCTTACAAAATTGTGAAAGTCCTGAGCATATCAGCAGTATTCAAGGATTGCAGGATACTTAATGTATTCTGTTTAATTTTTCAGCTGCACAGTTAAAGAGAACTAAGGAAGGACGCGTAGACATACAGTCTCCAGACTCGATTCTCACTAGTATTCCCCTTCGTGTAAGTAATGTCCTTTGGTCATCATTTTTGTCACAGTCCTGCAAAGGAACATGACTTTTCAATATTTTGTTAACCCTTTCACTTCTCTTAATGACCAAGAAAGAATTTCCCCAACGATTTCCATACAATATCAAGCAGACAAGAGATGAGAATGAAGGAAAATATAGATAAGGGAATTATAACTTGATCTGATACCAAATTCTTTAAATTAACATCATTAGAATTTTATGGTACATTGTAAGGAGAAGATATATTGTGTTGAAAAATTAATTCTACGTAATCTTTTTGCAGTCTCTCATCAACCAGCGAACATTTAATATGTTGCCACAATGGTATCAGTACAAGTTAGTGACTTTACTACCAAAAGTTGACCGGGCAATAGGCCATGATGGAGCTTTAAGGTTTGTGCTTGGCATCCGTTGCTGATGCAAAGAAACAATATTGATCAAAACTTTGAGTCATTTTCATGTCTCAGTTAGATAGAGGAGAACCAGACAAGGGAATATTTGGATCTAGGTCATGATAAATGAATGGAGAGCTGGCAGGGGGCAGTACAACTCTTTCTCTTTCTCTTTTTTACGTCTACCCATCCTTCCCTACACAGGATAATTTAGAATTATCAACTGAGTTGATAATGTAAATTGGCCAATGTAAAGAGTTTCAAAGGTTTTGTCAGCATCCTGAAGCTCAAAACATCAGCTTTGAAACACTTAACAAAGGCCAATTTACATTATCAACTCAGTTGATAATACTAAATTACCCTGCTATACACTCCACCGATGCAGCACCAAAGTTTATTCAAAAACGTACCCCCTTTATTCATCTGCCCAACACAGGTCAGCTTTTACTATGGTTTATTTTGAAATTGCATGCGCTAGGCCGTACAGATCTTAAAAGGAATTTCCTTATTTCTAACTAAATGTTTTTATGAGCAGCAGTAGATCAACAAACTGTTCTTTTTTATTTTCAGACCATCACACACTGCATTCACAAATGAGTTCTTTGCAAGTGCATGTCATTCTTGGAAAGACAGGCTTCAGGATGGTAAGAGGCATAACTTTATGGAGCAATTTTCAATTTATTATTCGAAGTAATCTGGGAATTATGAAAGCATTTACTCCAATACCATCCAGACTGGTCATAAATTGTTTTGTCTTATTAATTTTAAAGTAGCTAGTGATTCAGGAACAAGTAGCCAACACGGGGAACACTGTTAATACTCCAATCTATCATGTGGGACAGTCAGCAAGATCGCGTTTTTTACTAACAACTTCTAGTTTATGTTTCATGGATTGATTCCTTCTGCCCCCCAGGTGACTTTATGACTGATATGCAACAGAGGATGAAACAGGAGGAAGAGAGACTTGCAAAATTGGATCCTTGGAAGGTGATGCAGAACGTAGTGTGTGATGATCAATTATTTGTGTGGCGCAAAGGTTTTTTTATTCTTAATTGTTAACAGTTACCTTTGCTGCAAAGTGGTTGACTTTATTATGTCTTTTCACACCCGCGTGAAATTTTTGCTTTGCAGGCCAAGTTCTTCGAGCCTGTCTGGGGAAAAAGGTATGTTACCTTGCTTTTGAATTTTTTTTTGTGTTTGTATCAAAAGGCGACCGTCAAAGAGAGGAATGACTGTACCACTCTTTAACTTTCCCTTATTTTCCGCACAGGAACATTCCAGACAATTCTTTATCCCAAGACCCTACAGATTCCTACTTCACAGCCCCACTCTCCCCGGCGCCAGCCTCGTCACCAAGAAGCACCATGACTGCAAACCATAAGGATCCCACCCTGGGTAGGTCACAACTCAAATCACCAAGGGTGGCAAGTGGTATGATACAACCGCTGACAGTACCTGTACAAAAACTACCGGCGCATTGTCTTC
This sequence comes from Pocillopora verrucosa, assembly GCF_036669915.1. Classification (NCBI taxonomy): domain Eukaryota; kingdom Metazoa; phylum Cnidaria; class Anthozoa; order Scleractinia; family Pocilloporidae; genus Pocillopora; species Pocillopora verrucosa. The sequence goes on from NC_089313.1 coordinate 16,940,684, forward strand.
CTAAACGAGTCACCGAGTCAAGGAGATCCGAAGCCGCTAAACAGCTCCGTGCGAACGCACGTACGTCTCGACCGCGGTCCATACCAATTTACAAAATGGTCACTGTGGCGGTTGCCACAGAAGCTCTTAAAGCTGTAAGAACTTGCGCTCCACCGTCCATGCTTACTGCTAGTACGGTGTACGCGAAAAAACGGACAATAAAGACGCCTTGTAGTGAGGCTTCAACTGACAGCGCGTTGTCTCGAGAAACGTCAGCAGCTTCCATTTCTACTCCGTCGATTCTATCCCACGATGCTGTAGAGCTCCGTGCTCCCGCCTCCCTCATAAAACCGAGACCTCCATCCCGTGCTGCCATGCGTCAACAGGTGGCAGCCAACCGGGAGGATCTAACACGACGAGGCTCTGCTTCGGGCACTGCTACAAGAGGTGGCTTTACGTCGACTACGGTGTCCGCTAAGAACTTTAACAGATCGATGCTGCTTAAGAGTTGTTCTTGCCGTCTGAAAGCGATGGAGGTTTGCAGAAAATGCGGAGCATTCTGCCACGATGACTGTATCAGCGCGGCCCAGCTCTGTAACTCGTGCGTCAGTGTTAACTGACCGACGCCACATGCAATATGTTCATATCATTCTGGTCTTAAAAATTAAATTTCACTTGTCCTTAATAGAGATAATCGCGCTTCCGTTGCCACCAGAAAGTTAACACCTCACGGTTGAGTTTTTGTTCACTATTATTATTATTTCTCTGTTTGCTTTTACCTTTGCTTTTTGAGATCTTTCCAAATGTTAGACAGATTTCGCTTGATGTGAATGCCTCGTTGGCGTCAAAACCGCGCGATTTTTAGTACTAAATACTTCGCCTCCATGAACAAGACCAGAGGGAAAAGTTTTTACATCGCTTACCAGTCTATTTTTGATTTTGATTTCAAAAAAGTGTAAACTTAAACAAAAAAAAGCCGTCAAAAACTTTCAGGGTGACTGCGGTAGCGCGATAATAGCTGTAACATTTAAGGTAGACAAACTTTTAATCATCTTTTTTAAATCTTAAGTCGTATCACGATAACCGTTGAGCCTCAGGCTTTATTGTACAAGACACTCACTAACACAGATTGGTCACTTCAGGAGCTAAATCACAGTATATACATTTTGAAAAATTGTCCCCTAAGTTTTTAAGTTTGTGTTCTGTTCTATAGTCCAGTCTTCTCCTCCAAGATGCAATTTTCCTTTGAATGCCCAAAGGAATCTGGTATTGTGAAGGCTATCACTGCGCTCTGTGACTGATCCAGAAAACTCGCGCCACTTTTCAACCGATCACAATCTCGCTTGGTCACCAGCGTTTTCCCGCGTCTTTTCCAATTTGTTTGACGCTAGAATTCATTGGCACACGAGAAAATTTTACAATTGGTTGCTGTGGTTAGTTTTGTTTTTCGTTTACGACTCTCAATTGAGAAGGGCACAAACGGTACTTATAAACTAATGCAGGTATAGTGTCAGATTTGGCTAGAAGCGACACAAAATTTCGTGTTCCCTTGACCCTTTGTGACCAAAAGAGAATAACTCCCTACAATACTGATACATTTTCACGATACAAAGCGACGAGAAAATGGAAAAACATCCAGGGTATATGGTTTGATGAAACTCGAAATTCTCAGAACCAAAATTGTAGTAAAAGTATGGAACATGGTTTCAGAGAATTGTAAGTTTGAGAGCGAAAGGGTTTTAGTTCGCGATGTTGTGAAAAAACGACCAATCCTATCTGTAAGCTCCATGACATTCTGTTAACTGAAAGTTTCTTTATTTCTGTCGTAAGTAGAGTACAAGAACAGATAGGACAATTTATGAGAATTATGTTAGAAACATGAGATTATAATATTGTAAATAATGACTTCAAATGACCAGGTCAGTCGGATTTAAAAGAGGAAAAAAAATTATTACATTCAGCTGTCCTGGGCCGTTTTTAATAAATAATTGATGTTTTGACATTTTAATGTTATAATGAGATGACTGCTACCGTTGTCGTGTGGAAAGCAAAGGGAATCTTGGTGCCTTTTTTCCGAATACCGTGGAAGTTATCGTAGTTATCTTCTGAAACTGACGATGAAATTCAGGGATTCAGTGAGAAAACTCTGACCCATTCAGCCTCCAAACCCAAAGTTGTAACCATAAAAGACCGTAACGTCATGTAGCCTGGGAGTTTCTCCGCCCGTGGGAAAATTTAAAAGCAGTTGGGAGGAGGTTAGCAAGGGATCTGGGACTAATTACAATTGCCAGACCCTTTGCTGTCAGCTCCAGACCTCTTGCCGACTAATACAGGGAGTTTAAGATCCACGTTTGTTTCTAAATACGTGCAACCGCAAACGTCTAGGAATTACGTGACCAGACTCCAGTGTTCATGTTTGCCGTTTGCTGTCCGCGTTTGAACTTCGGGCAAGGCAATTTCAGGTACTTGAACTCCCTCAACGCTTTTTGTCTTCCTGTTCGAAAGTTCTCAAGAAAGTCCTATAAATATATGTGAGGTGAAGTCTTTTCTTTATAGCCAATCCGTTTGGGGCGCAAGGAAACCAATCTTTTGGCTACATTTTGTGCGTAAAATGAAAGACCCTTATCCTTCGTGTAATTCAAGATGGCGGCGCACATGTTGATTTTTTTTTTCGGTGAAAGCCGACATCGATCTATAAAGCTGAAAGTCTCGAAACTTCAAACCACAAACTGCTGGCCGCGGTTTGACATTTGCGGTGAACATATCTAAAACTCTCTAATGATGAGGGCTTGCTCGCAGGCTACAAGACAGGCTCATGAAGATAAATATAGGTCACAGCATGTCCTGCTCACTTTACTCATCGCCAATCACAAAAGAGATGATAAGTAGCTTAGCCAATCAGATTGCAGTATTGTGAAAAACACTAACATACTTTTCTTAATATGCGCGAAGAATATAACGACATAATACTTCAACACCGCTCAGAGCCATAACAGACGTTAACACATTATTGTAATGGTGTAGTTTGATCGTCCGGATGAGTGTAGTCCTGAGAAGGACTGTTGTCGGTAGGGGTGACTGACGTTTCGACAACCTGAGCGGAAGTCATCATCAGAGTCATGTGAATAGTTGTTGTCAGTCGAATGTTCTTAGTCTGGTTTTTATAAACTGATTGGTCAGTTTTGCCATGAAGTGATTGGCTTTAAGACTCAAGTGGCGTTCTCGATCCGTTAGTGAAGTTAGGTCGTTCTGTTCGGTTCGTTTGCAATGTTAATGTCGTGAATGAGTCGTTTGTATGGTGCCGGTGGTGGTTGACACCTGTTGAGAGGAGTCTGTTCCAAGTTAGTAAACCAATTGCGCTCGTCGTGTTAGAGTCCTGGTAGTTGTGGCTTTGTGTGATGTCGGGTTGTAGGATGACTCGTCCAGCAATCTGTCGGTATGTGTCGGTTTCCTGTAAACTGCTGTCCGTAGTGAGTTGTCGTCATGGCCTACCAGGCAGTCTAGAAAAGGTAGTTTTACCATTTTCTTCGACCTCTCTGGTAAACTGTAAGTCAGTGTTTTGTCTGTTGAGGTGGTGGTGCATCGATTTCGTCGTGTCGTACGGCGGTGAAAGTATTGTCAACGTAGTGTAACTAAAGTGGTATCGTTTGTCAGAGTCGAACGGGCGCTTTCCTCGATGTTCTGCATCACAATTTCTGCTACAACAACAGAAACTGGAGACCCCATAGCTGTACCGTGTAACTTTTTGTACTTTTTACCGTTGTGCCGAAAGTAAGTTGACGTAAGGCAAAGGTTTAGTAGGTCCATAATGTCTTCTGTAGGTAGCGGTGGAGGGTCGGTGGATTGTAGGATGTCAGTTATTTTCACATCAAATGACACTAGTTCGTAGACGTCAGGTATCTATACAGTCTTAGTGGCGTTAATGAAGTCCTCGGTGGATTATAGTTCACGTTTGGATTTGTCGGTGAGCAGTTGTAGTATTGTTGTCAGGTACTTGAACAAGTACCTGTCGACAATACTATAACCGCTCACCGAGCAGCCACGTAGATTAACTTTCGTAAAAACAAAACCAAAGTAATCACAACAGAAAGGAGCGGCTTTAGAACTCAAAATAAAATGAGGCGCGAGAAAACGCGAGTTACCAAGTCACGATTGGTGTAAGATTTGAATCTGACTGGTTGAGAAAGTAAGTGCAAATTTCCTGGACCAAGCCTTCCCTTTAGGGACTCTGCACTGCTTTGGTGCCTCGTTTATTGACTGAAAGCTTGGTACAGGCTCGAACAATTTTCTATCGAGTGTTTAAGGTAATTCACGAGTGCTTTGGTTTTTCTGAGCCGTCTGACCCCTCCAGAAAATTTTTTCACTTTTTCAATTGGTAGGATTTGAACGAAAACTAGTTCAAGCAAAATTTTCCTAGAGCCTCTGCAATCATTTTTAATCCATCGACTATTTTATTGTTTTATATTGAGTGAAAATTTGTAAAAATATTCTCATGATACTATTTACATACAACTGCACTTAAAAAATAATATCTTTGAATCGATACCGCAATAAGAATAGACTATTTGATATCCAATAATATCAAAAGTAACATGATGTCACAATTACAAAAGGGGAAATATTCTATCACTAAGCTTTCGTCGGGTAAAAATTGGAAACATCATGGCTAATTCATAAAAGACACATGTAACCTATGAGGTACGTGGAAATATTCGCTAAGGGTAAATTTAAGAGGGTAAAGGAATTTTACAGTTCGTTCGGGCCACTCTCCAGTTTGAGTTTCCTTTGCAGGGTAATAGGAAGTGGTAACCTGTCAAAGCCACGTATTCCTGAGTATTTCCTTATTCTTTCTCTTATAACAGAAAGACACTCCGGTTCAAGACTTAACATTGTCGTACATTTGGTAGCCAACAAGAATTCCTGGATCGCGCTTGATTTACACCTGTCAATCGCAGTCAGGCCACAATAATCCGATTGGTTAATTTTCGCTCCAAAGGACACCATCGCCTTGACAGCGTGTTCAAATTGACCAATCACAGCCAAGTGCAGAGGAGTGTACCCACAGTAACTTTCTCTAGCATTCAAATCTGCTCCACAGAGAAATAGCGCCTTTGCACTGGCTTCGTTGCCGTTCTGCGCTGCAAAGTGTAAAGGTGTGTATCCCGCGAAATTTCGCGCGTGAGCATTTGCGTTAAAGCGAACCAGTAGCTCTATGAGAGCATAATTGTTGTGCATTGCAGCAAAATGAAGAGGAGTTTCACCAAAGAAAACGCCGCTACTGTAATTCACATTAGCTCCAAACTCGCATAGAAGTTCAACAATGTCCAACATATTTTCTGCTCTTGAAGTTGTCAATGCCAAGAGAAGAGGACTGTAATCTAACGAGTCGACACCATTAACGTTCGCACCTCGTAACAGCAGACTGTGCACGAGTTTTGGTGGCGCGCCGGAGCGCAGCGCAGTCCTGAGTTGGCTGTCTAATAACTCCCGGCTAGTAGAGTGTACTGAATCGTACTTGAATCTTTTAAAAATACTTCGCAACCCTGGAAGATATAAAAAAAGTACGCAAGTTTACAATATTAAGTGAATGCCAATTAAATCATTTTCCTGTTACTGTTATAGCCATGTCTCATTAAAAGACTTTTCCATCTCATCTATGACCTTTCCGTCCTCAGGAAGTTGTATTCTCGTATTTTAGACTTATGGCGATATTTACATAAACGATAAAACTACTCGCAAAATATTTGCCTTGCTCCTTTGTACACTTCACCCTAGTTCTTGGCATCGTCAATTTGTTCTTGATCACTGCAACTTGAGGAATCCTTCACAATGGCCTGGTTCGATGCACCTGCTCACTTCTTTGCTGCCAAAAGAGATGAAGATATTCCTTCACGTTTGTGATAACCTGTAAGACGCTGATTCATCTACAGATTAGTTGATAATTATCCATAACCGATGCAGTCAACATTTTGGAAAGTTTTTCCAAAATTACGACGGTTTATTATTCAATCAGAGATCACGTCATAAGCTCGTGCAACTCAGGAGTCAAGTCAAAGATACGCGCGCGTCAAATTGCGCATGTCATACCCCCTCCAGACCCTCCCCATCGATCTGCCATTATAATTATAAGGGTAGGGAGGATGAGGGTGATTCCCGTGACTCTCTCTATAACAGTCTTCCCGAACAGCGACTGGTTATCGAGCCTAAAATAAGGGTCGACTTGAAAACGAAAATCTTAATAATTAGACCAGGACTGAGACCATGAAAATGCTAAACAGCATAATTTAGCTGTCATGAAAGCAAATTCACACATCCGACTCTACAGTAAATAATTTTAACATTATGTGCTCCACTGGTAGAAGGCGTTAAAATTTGGTCTTTTCTTTGTTCGAAGCCCAATGACAAGAAGAAGAAACATGAATATGGAACCCGGAAAAACCAGGACTTTTGTTCACTAATCGAGTGAAATTCCAGTGAAGGCAACTTAGATAACGTAATGGGTGCAATGAATAAAGAAATGCCGATTCTCAAATATCAACAACCGACAACTTTTAGACGGAATTTAGAAACTCATTACGTTTTGCGTTTTTAACGAAAACCTCGAAGTTAGCACTATTGCGTTTTCGCACTTTTGTGTGTTCAAAATTAACAATTTATTCAAATTTCCTGAGGAACATGGAGTTGAAGCCCTGTACAGAATATGAATGGATTAAGGGGAAAAGATGTGACAAAATAACTCTCCAGATCATAAAGTGTCGTGATAAAGGTTAACTTTTTTGTCTGTTCTCTCTAGTTGTCATTGGTTCAAAATGTTGGTGCCACTGAATAATTTACCACCTGGCAAATATCAACAAAGAAAATGTACACCTAAAAAGGTAAATTGCTCAAAGCGGAAGACAACGACGTTGTTTTTTTCCATATTTTCCGTTGTTTTTGTAATTCATACAGCCATTTTGACCAGGACCCAGTTAGGATATGTCTGTTCGTTGAAAGGGAGCATAATGCAATACATACTGTTCGTGAGTTAAAATGCGCAAAAAGTTCTCGTTTGACTTTCCTTAAATGTGCGTCAGTTCAGCAAGTGCCAAATTAAAATTATTCCGTTCTATAATCTAGCAAAGCCTTCGAGAAATATACAGGCAACACAACATTTCTACATCTTCGAGCGAATGGCTCATTGGAGACAATAAACACAAACTTTACCGCGAACTTGAAAATCGCTCGTAGGTAAGAACAGTAGTGAACAAACCTAAATCAATCAGCTAGATTAGAGAAATAAGCTCTTACTTTTTAAAACTTGTCCCGGATGAAGCCTTTGTCCTTTCAACATTCGCCACGCGTTCTTCACAAAATTTTATGGATTCTGTTTTCTGTTTTTTCAACGCAAACCGTCTTTGTTGTGACTTTCTTTGTTTCTGGTTTTTACAAGCGTAGTACTGGGTGCGAACCAATCTACCAGCGGTTCTTTCCTTGAAAATTTTCAACATGGCTGCAGTGCTGGCGGTGAATGGTTGTGCAGAAGTAGAAAATTTGCTACAATTTTGCAATATTTCGAAAGAAAGGATTCGTGTGGAAGAGCAAAAAGAGTTCACCTCACCTAAGGTAGGGAATTATTGAGTTATTGTCTAAGGAAAAATTAATTTTGTTAGGTAGGCAGTATTTTCTTTATTAATATTAAAATTTCATGGCGCGTGATTGAAACTGGGGGCGATTTAGCCAGTTGTGGAGTTATTGTTTCTCATCCACTAAGCTTTGTGTTACTTCTATGACTTACAAATATAATAACGAGTAACAAAGATTACAAAACAAGTGGAGGGGGAGGGAGGGGGTGTGCTGCGACTGAATTGGGCTTGGATTTGAATTAGCTATACCAGCAGTTATATATATTTTTTGAAAATCTGGTATATCCAATAGATCTGTCCCATGCGGATGATGAAGGTCAATTCCTCTCAATATAACGAGTGGTAATGGGTCTTTCCGTTGTTACAGTCCAATTCAGTCTGTAGTCATATGGGTTATTAACGATATCAGACTAACACAAGGCAGGAGTCTGATTTGATAATTAAAAGTATGATTAGAGACAAAATTGTACAACAAAAAGTTCTTTTACCAATTAATCAAAACTATGAAAAAATCTGGGAGATAAACTAGCCATCGGTTACAGTGTAAACATTTTCATGAAAACAACAGGTAACTGGGCAAAATGTTAAAAACACTGTCCAATTACAAGCACGATTTGCACACTGTCTCTTTAATGCTCAAATCAGTCTGGTGAACCAATCACATTCAATAATTTTGTTATAGTTTTGAGTAATTGTCTTATCTCTAATTTGAACATGATTCTTTTCAGATAGCCATAAATCCATATTCATTTTGCACTATTTTTTTAAAATTTCCATTGTTAATTACTTCACTTTGGTGTGATTTTCTAGGAGCCAACTTTGACCTTTAGTTCAGGCGAAACAGTAACTGGTGTGCGAACAGTAGGGGCATATCTCTCCAGAATATCAACTCAAAAACTTCTTGGAGGGTCAGCTCTGGAGAGAGCTCTAGTAGATCAGTGGATGGAATACTGTCAGTCACATTTGGAATCTTCTCTTCAGGATGGAACTCTTATCAAAGGGGCATTAAGAGTAAGAGTCTTTCTTTCTAAGTGACACACACTGTTGTTTTCAAGTTGGATTTTTAACCTTTTAACTCCCAGATATGAAAATATATCCATACTTTATCGAGTGAAAAGGTAATAAGATTGATCAAACTAATCAGGTAGAAGTTTTTATCTTGATCTAACACCATATTCCTGTAACTAATCGATACGGAAATGTGTAGCAGCCAGAGGGGAGAATTAACAATCAGATCTTGGGAGTTACAAGCTTAAAGTTTCCTCAATAGTTGACAAATTTCAAGGGTTCTCAAAAAGATTGGAAGGGGGCAAAAGAAGAAAAAATTCAAAGTGTAATGTGAGTAGAACTTAAATTAAGCTGTTAGAAATCACAAAGCAGTTATTGATCAATGGCTAGGTGCCCTCACAAACTGAGAACCCAGTACTTCTGTTAAGTAGTGAACTTTCAATCAAGAATTATTAACCTGTTTGATATTTTTCATTTTTCTCATCACTCATCATCTTAATATTGTAAGGCAAAATTTTGTCTTTGTCACTCATGGAGTAAAAGGATTGAGCAAAACCTGAAGGCCAATCAGGGCATAAGAGAATTTGTTAGGAGTCAGTAAGAATTGGATAATACCAGTCCTTCAAATTTTTACCTTAAATTAACCAGTTACTTATTTATCTTCTTTCAAAACTTTCCATTTTTCCTTTCACTTTTCCAATTAATTTATTTCATTTATTATTTTTGTCTTTCGATTGGTAGCATAAAGCCGCTTTTGATTGTGTTGCGACTGTTAACCCTTTAACTCTCAAGATCTCATTAGTAATTTTCCTTACTGTCTGCCAAATGATTCTCACTATGTTAGTTTGGAGAATTTGGTATTGGATCAATTAGCAATCCCAAATTTTTTTTTTTTAAATTCATTACTTGTCTGTGTGATATTGCATAGATATTAAATAGAAAGGAGAAATTCTGTCTTGGTCACTCACGAGGGTTAAAGAGTTAAGGATGTAGTAATCAAGATCCAACTGCTTATGTCTTAGTTGAACATTTTTCCACAGTATTTGGATAAATCTCTGTCTAGAACAGTATATCTGGTGGGCTGTCAGTTAACACTAGCTGATATCATGTTGTATTATGCACTTCATCCTCTAATGCTGGAGCTTAGCATCCAAGAAAAGGAACAATTTATTAACCTTTCAAGATGGTTTAATCAGGTAAATATTGCTTGTAGTTCACTGAATTATCTTACTCCTTGGTCAAGTTCTACTAATTTTTCTTTCTTTCAAACGTAATTTTCTATGCCCAATATAAATGAAATAAAGAATTCAAAACTGAGTACGATTTAACCTCAACACATGCAACACACTGATCCCCCCTCCCATGTTCAGGGTATTCATGGCTTGTCTGTCCAGCATTAATCAAGTGTTACAAACACATGCGTGTGTATCTCCCTTCCATTAATATTAATGCAAAATTAAACACCTACTTGATCATGACATGAATTTGTCTGTAAACAGAGGTAAAATTTTTCTTTGTCTTGTTCTGGTGTTATTAAGTCTTATCAATTAGTTACATCAGTCCTTCACTTTATCATCATGTATCTTTTTTTCATGATTAACACAGGTGCAGTATTACCCTGGAGTCCGACAATATTTGCCTGAAGTATCATTTCTACGCAACATGCTCTACAGTTGACATTGTGGTACATCATTTGATTATATGAACTAATATGTATTTTACTGCTAAGACGTATGCCCTAATTCCCAAATGTGTTGCCAATTATGACTAAATAAATTTATTACTTATTCTGTCTTTGAATGCAATGCTATTTTGTTTATTACAGTAGAACTGTAGAATGAGTCAAACCCATCAACATTATTTTTTTTGTTTACTTTTATTGGCATAGTTCTTTGTGTAGTGTTTTTTTTGTCATAAGTTATGAAGAACAAGTTTTGATACTACCACTCTTGCAGGCTGAATAAAATATGTATTTACTTCCAGACTGGCAAAACAATCTCAAAATTGCAGATGCAGTGTTAAATGCAGACAGTAATAAATTATTTGTTTTCTATGTTAACTTGATGAATATATTGTTCTATTTGCTACTTTTTTTTTAATAACTTCTGTTAGAGCTAAAATGCCATGCCCATTCCTATCTCTACAAAATTGTACCTTAAAAATAATATGCTACCTAATTAGCTCAACAATATTCGTTTTTTTTTTAAATTCCCCCTCTGGAATCCTCTTTAATATGAGTCTCTTTATAAGAGTACAAACATTTTTTAAGGATATATATGTTGTACATAAAATAATCCTTGTACATCACTTGTATGCTTTTAACACCACAATATACAAAATATTTCTCAAAACTACCTGGGCAGAAGTAGGTGCCTTTTAGATACTTGCTGTACACACTTGCAATAAATTAAGCCTTTTCCTTAAAAAATAAAATAAACTGGAATTCTTTTGTTGGTCCTGTGTATGTTATAGCTCAATATGGCTGATGGGAAATTCAGAGAAATAAACTACGTAGATTTAATGTATATAAACAATGCATAAACCAGCCTGAATAAGACAATTATAGTGGTATAACTTTCTCTCCCTCCTGCTCTAAATTACTCACTCATAATGGCTCACACTTAACCCTTAAACTCCCAAGATCTGATTGTCAATTCTCTCCTCCAACTGCAACATGTTTTCTTGTAAATTGGTTATGAGAATTTAGTGTTAGATCAAAATAACAACTTCTACATGATATGTTAGAGTATTCTCTTGACCTAATTGCTGGATAATGAATGGAAATTACCAGGAGAAGTTACATGCTTATCACTTATGGGAGTTAAAGGGTTAACATCAGTAAGCATATTCCCCCTGCTGCTGTTCTCTATACATTTCCTAACGTGCTTACAAGGAAATTTATTAAACAATCAAGCAGTGGTGGATCCAGACCTTGAGCTTGGGGGGAGGGGGTTGGTGCTTATCCTGCAGGTCTTTCTTCCTTCTGCAATTCCCTTTTTTTACCCGAAAAAGGGGGAGCTCTATCAAGAGCTTCTTTAATTAGTTAAGGATCATTTCCTTGAGTCCCATGGCTCCAATTTTTGATTCAGGAGTGATATTGTGAGGATAAATTAGATGCTAGACACTTACAGGGGTAAAAAGACTAAAGACATTGGCATCACACAGAATATAAACTTGTGCACTATATGCACTAAGAAACTCACAATGCTCATTCAAGCACTTAAATATGTAATTTCCCTTTACAGTTGTTCATTAAATCCTTTCTGACAGACTATTTACAGTTATACCTTAAATACTCTCAGGCCCCACATGGGGAGTTACTTGTATACCAAAACTAAAACTTTTTGTTCCATGAAAAAAAACAATTTTGTCAAACTATAACTTCAGGTCAAGTAAGCTAAAAACAGGGTTATATTTTGGATTGATTTTTGCCCATTCCTTTCTTTTGATATTGCTTCTAATGGGTCCATCTTCAGAATCTTCAGACAAAGGAGTAGCACTGTCATTTTGTGTTACTTCCTCAGGCTCAGCTTTAGCTGGCTGTGGTGTGGGGCCAGAGTTCCCCTGGCCAGGGTTCAAATAACCAGGGTTCAAATAACCAGGGCTCCAATAGTCAGGGTACACATTTTGCACTTGTATTGGCGCTACAGCTATTGGCTGGACATTAATCGGCACTACTCTTGTTCGCCTTACTGTTCTGTCACCAGACTCAATTGCTGCAATCAGCCGACAGGTTCCTCCCAATATCAACATCTTAAAAAGATTTCAATGGATATAAAACAGTTAACCCTTTTACGCTGTAAAATCAGTATACATCTTCTCCATACTGTTCTCTATAAATTTCCTAAGGTGGTGATAAGGAGAAATTGTTTAACAATCATGAGCTTCTTTGGTTACTGATCTTTTTTGTTATTCTCATGATCTCAATGAATGATGCAGCAGTATTATTGTATGAAGAAATGAGGTGAATGTTCAACTTTTCAGGTTTAAAAGGTTATCTACTCTAAATGTTTAAAAATCTGATGTTTTCTGCACTTATCAACCTACAGAAAATTTCAACATTCCTCTTGCATAACAAATAACTTGGCTTGTTTTCTAAACTTTGTGGCTTTCTTTATTTTATACTTTAATATTTTGGAAATATTTCGCTTAAGTACCTGCAGAACAGCAACAATAACTGAACATGTTGCTAAGATAACATGGTTCCTCTTAATCCAATCCATGAGATTTGTGTAGCAGTCCTGGAGAGATTGCACAAAAATGAATAGGTTTTTTGCCATATTTTCTGATAATTATTACCTTACAAAAGCAGTTGGGGATTAAAAAAACTGAATCCTAACATTAATCATTTATCTTTTTGAAATCAAAGAATGAAGTTCGACCTCTCAATGTTGTTAAGGCAGCATAATACAATACATATATTCCAACTATTAGAAACACAAAGAAGGAAGGTTTTAGTGTAGCACAGCCATGACCACAAGTGCCAAAGGCCTTAGCATTTGGGTAGGAGAGGATCTGAATTAATCCCCATCCAAAATCTTAGAACCAAGGCCTCCATCTAAGATGCCATTTCCTATATTTTGAGATCACAAATATGAATCCCTGAAATTGAAGTAAAGGTAATAAAAGTCCAAGATACCCCCTGGAAAATGATAAAGAATGGTTCTGAAAAGACCAGTAAAGCAGCGAGAACATTTATCTAAGCTTTCTTTTTTAGGAGAAGCTATAATGGGAGGGTTGGATAACTGACATTAAGAAGAAGCAACAGAATGTTCAGTTTACCTTCAATCTTTTGTTTCCTGGATTATCATCAACAAAACAGGATTTGTCGGAACTTGACTTATGGTTGAGGTTTATTGGTGATAGACCGCAGCATTCAAACTTGAATTTGAAAAAGTAAATAAAATGAGTAAATAAAAAGAATATAACTAGTTTATTAACCCTCTAAACACCACAACAGACAGAGGCTTGTTTTGGGACCAGACAGTTAAGTAAATGTGTATATCCTACATAGATAACTCACTAGACCATTACATAAAAGATCTTTGACGAATACAATAAACCAACAGTCCAGTAATCAAGAATAAATTACAAACATGAATGAGATTAAGATACAATCAAAACTGTGAATGATGTTGGTGGGAGGGAAACTAAAACTTTCTTATTGCTAGAAATAAACTTGTTGCTTGCTTGTTTGCTCACTAGATTACTAATAAGACGTGCACAGATATCTAAGCAGTAATATACTAATTAGTATGGTGAATAGCCATTGGCTTTACCCAAGTCTTATGACTTGTATGCTGAACAAATTGCTCAATCTTAAGGAAAGGGAAAATACTAATATGCACCCTGCCTATACCCAGTCCAGGCCTCTTAGCTATCAATGTCTAGATTCATATTAATAGAGATTGATATTCACTTACACCCTAACATCAGTATGCATATTCTCTATACTGTGCACAACACATTTCTTGCTGTACTGACAAGGAGTGTTTGTTTAATAGTGAAGAGCTTCTTAGTTGGTGATCATTTCCTTTTAATTATTCTTTGCATCCTTAATTTTTGCTTCAGGACTGATATTGTTAAGAGAAATTAGATGCTAGTTACTCTTGGTAGTCAAAGGGTTTAGCTTTATGTGCTCAAAGAATACATAATAGCTTCATGTTTAGTTACTTGGAATGAGTGCTATGTTAGACTTAAATAATTTATTACCAGTCGATGGTGTCTTTATTTTAGATTTGATTCTGAATAATGGTAAATTGAACAGCATATTCACCTTTTCTTGAATGAGGATTCTAACTTCATCAGTAGTTTCATCCCAGTTTGTGGCAATATGATCTTGTATCTAAAATATATCATGAATAAAACAAAATTCAAATTGTAATCTTTTACACCCTAATATCAGTAAGCATATTCTCCGTAATGTTCCCTGAAGTACTGACAGGGAGACTTAAGCTAACAGGCAAAAGCCTGTTTGCTTTACTTTCGTTTCGTCAATTCTCTTAACCTTAATGTTTGACTCAGCAATGATACTGAAAGGGGAAATTGGATGCTAATCACTTTTAGGGGTTAAAGGGTTATCAATGCTAGATTATCTTCCCCTATCAGTAAAAACTGTGATTAAAATCTGTAATTGATGTACACTATTTACATGGGTCCTTGATCTCTGTTTATTGATCACCGAATAATGACTCCATAATGTAGATGGGTGAATGCAATTTTGAGTCATTGTGATGTAAGTTAACCCTTTACACCCTAACATCAGCATGCATATTCTCCATACTGTTCTCCATACATTTTCAAAGAGGCTGACAAGGAGAATTTGTGTCACAATCAAGACCTCCTTTAGTTGGTGATCATCTCAACTATTCTCATGACTTTCATGTTTGATTCAGGGGTGATATTGTAAAGAGAAATTAGATGTTAGTCACTCTTAGGGGCTAAAGGGTTAATAGAACTTTTGATATTTTAAATTTAGAATTATCATAACATTTATGGTATTAAATTTCACGTACCTGGTCTTTTTCTACGTAGAGATAAATAGCTACACCAAGTTCAGCCAAGAGTAAAATTAACATAAATGCAAAGTACTAAAAAATAAGGGAAAAGAAATGAAATGTAAGGAAATAACTTTAGCTCAGCAGTTGTTGTGTTTTGTTGGACAGCAAATTGCATGTTGGGAAGTGCTAAGATTATATTCCTTTGTTTAATTCAACCTTGAATGTAGTTTTACAGCAATACCATGTCAGGCTGGAAATTATTTTTTGGGAGATGTAATTGATAGCATGTTGAGTATTTATGAGGGGAACTTGAGTGTTTTAACTTGGGTATTTATATTGAATTTGATATTTACCGCTCTTAGTAGGTTGTCTTTCATTAGGATAATTCCACATGATCCGATAAATCCTGGTATCAACAAAAGAGAGTACATGCTGATAATGTGAAATTAAAAGTAGGGTTTTACTCTACCAAACTAAATGAAGACACCTTCACACAGACGAGCACTAAAAATGAAAATGGGGTCATTTGCTGGGCAATCTTTAAGTAAATTCAGTTCTTCAGAGTGTGCTGAATTTCTTAATAAATAACTTCAGTAAATCCCACCTTTCCTTTGGTAGGTAAAAAGGACATTTGTAATCAGGGAAATTTTATGTCATGGGATGGTTGGGGACAATGGTTTGATAGGGAAGAGTTCATTTCCCATCTCTTATAAGGAGAGAGGGGGAAGAGCATGTTACATTTCTTTTGGTCAATGCACTGAGGATAGAACACTTGTAGGCGTTTAGGTCACGGTCACACCAAGAATTTAGCTGCAGTCTACCTTCAATTGAAGAAAAACTTGAATGAGGTTTGGCTTCATTTTGAGGTTTGATAAATAGTTTTGTCCAACAGCCTTGCACATAAAAATTTGCAAGATCTCCCCCTAAAGGCTTTAATTTGCATGCAGTAAGAAGGAGTACATACCAGTGATAAATACAAACGATGACAGCACAATATAGCCGATAGTTACGTTCTGTTAAGAGGGAAAAAAAATCATCAGCGTTATGATTTTAAAATAACCATATATTTTGGTTATTTCTTTTCTTATTTTTTAAATCTGCGTTATGAGGAGAAATCCTCTTTTTCTCAGTGTTGTTAACCAATGTGTTCTCGAATTCTATGTATTGATTAATGTATTCAAGGAAGACAACATATCCAGCCCTCCCATACCGGAAATTGTACCATTGAGGACTAAACCCTCAAAATGATGTAAAAATCTTTTCTACAGCCCCCCTTAGGTTTATCACACCAGTAAGGGAGGGTTATACCTCAAGCCCATTGAAAAGGGGATCACTGGCCAAATCATTCATCACAGAGGGTCTCTATGTCAAAAATGTGATAAATGTCATGTAAATTCTTTTTTGTTCATCTTTTAAGCTTCATTTGAGTCTACGAGGACTTATGTTAACTCATTTCCCCTTCCCCATTAATTGCACGTTTCCCGATCAGGCTCACAGGGGTTCTGATCACTATCAGAGTCCGAGGCACCAGAATCTGTATCGCCTGAAACATCCCTCTCCTGGGCTTCACCTACTTAGTAATGTGAAGAAGTGCACCTTTACTTGCATTTTCTTTATCTCATTTAGCTGCCAAAGGAAAACAAACGAAAAACACACCTGATTTCCAGCCAGGTGTTTATACTCCGTGTCTTGTGTTGTTACCCATATCCCAAGGCCAAGCATCACAGAGCCTCCAAGCTGTAGAGAGAGTAAGACTTCAGTTGAAGGGCTTCTCTTGATTATTGTCATGAAAATGCGTATAGGGAGCCGGCCACAAAGGTGTCACAAAATAGTACGCCTAAAAAAGGTGTGGGGTTTGGTGATGGATAATGGCTGTGCCCTCATCGGGGTGTATTCCACTCTTGACACCATGTTTAACCAAAACTGAATTTAACCCTTTACACCCCAGCATCAGAATTCGTATTCTCTAAACTATTATCTACAAATTTCCTTCGGTACTGACAAGGAGAATCGGTTTAATAATCAAAGCTTCAAAGGATGGCGATCAGTTCCTTTATTCTCGTAATCTTAGATGCTGGTACGTCACTTATAGGGTTTAAAGGGTTCACGGGAACAACCTAGAGGCGTTTCATGGTAGCCCAAAGAATATATTTTTGTATCCGCCGACTTTTTCCAAATTAAAATGTGAAATATTTCGTCATTGGTCAGAGGTTCACATAACAACTATACGAAACATAGGCATAGGTAAGCGACGTAACGATTTGTGTTGCTAAGAACTCTCGGTCTGAAGGCCTGTTTTTGATAATCATTTTTTGTCGGGTATCCGCTTATTGACTTTACATCTCGATCGTCTACAACCACAACAGAACTTCAATGCCACATTGTTTACACTGATAGTATAATTGTAAGGTTTCGTATGAAGAAAAAAGTTGTATAAGGAACTGAACAGAGAAAAAACTCAAAAATTCGTTAAATTGTTTCTTTTTTTATGTATCACAGTGTCAAAGTTTTAATTGCTCTTCTTTTCAAAAGCTACACCAAAGACCAAGAGATAAACGACAAAAGCGAGGCGACCATTTTTTTTGGTTTTTTTCGTAAATGTTATCTTTTTCATTTCCTAAGACACCAGTTATTCGTAGATCCAGCGTGAGGTACGTGCGCTACAACTATCTTTCAAATACTCCAATATGACATTTCTTTTAGTGAAATCCAAAGCGTTATAACCCCCTTAATTACTCCAGCTTAAAGCATGAATGTGAATTCCAAATGAAAAAGGAAACCTCTGCTGTGGACTTAATTGAACTAACGACAATCTGTCGTCTTTAAACCTTTGCACAAAAAGGACCCAGAAAACAGTTGACTATACACGTCACTCTGAATGTTTTCCTATGTAAATAGCTGATGACTACTCCAATTCTTAATATGAAGTTTTAGACGGCTTTAGCAATTTATTAATCTCGTACACTTTTGTTTTTAATGCACGAGAGGAAATGACGGAGCCACGATTGCGATTCAAAAAGATTTTTCATTGTATACCTTATAAACCAGGTTTAGCAATAGTTTGGTGATGGAAATTAAAAAAGAGATTCAAAATGGATTGATTTTTAAAACTGAATGGAATAAATTATAAAGATGACGAGGTCAAACTTCCCGAATTTGTTTTGCTAGTCTAAAGCATGTTTGGTTTTAGAAATTAAAGTGTTTTTAGAAGACTTAGCGGAGTGTTCCAAAATTCTCCGCCGACGAAAGAATATCTAAAATCATGTATTGTCTGTGAAAAGAAAATCAAAGATGATCAGATTCAAACTTGAAATCAAAATTTATTGACCCAGTTTATCTAGCAAAACTGAATCAAGTACAATGAACCGAATCTATTCCTTGCTTGAGTCAAGGTTCATGAGTGCAAGCGAAGCTGATGAACACCGTCACGTCTGTGAAAGCATATGATAAATTATATTTTTCCAGTTTCGACGAAGCAAGTAGGAAATCTTGTATAAAATTGAAAACTGTCCGGAAACCATCACGAATCTTCAGGAAAAATTATTTGACAACGCAATTAGTAGATTTTACAATCCCATCGACGATACGGCAAAAATCAGGAATTTTCTTGCGTCGAAACCCCAAAATCCAACTGAGAATTGTTCATTTACAACACACTGGGTATATAATATCGACATTCATATTAAGTCCGTGAATTTTCCTTGTAAGCCCACTTCAAAATGGTTTCTAATAGACGCGTGGGTTTCATCTTTCATGATCAGTTTACCACAAACAATCACGCGATGTAAAATCGCTTTCTTTAAACGAAATTCTTTCATCGACTTTGAGCATAGATAGTACTTGATACTGACAGAGTAAAGATCTCTGAAAGTCTTTTAACACTAGAGTGAGATAAGTTTAAGCGATAGAAGGGTTTTTGGAAAACGATGCGGGATTGAAATGGTGTTTAGTTATGCTTCATTGGCCAGTGAGAGTAGCTGTGCGCACTTGGCTATTATGAACTATACAATACTGTCTACGCGAAATTGAAGGATTACCTGTGTGAATTTTTTGTGTCACTGGTAGACACAAAAAGATTTGCTGCTTTTACAAAAACTTACCCAAACCAGGCAGTTCATAGTGAAGACACTCCAGCGGACACAGACTGAAAAATTATTCATGTGAACCATAATTTCCTAATGTCTCTAAGGTCGCACTTCTATCTCAAATCAACGAGACCTAGTCTAGAAAGGTGTCTATGTCTGATCATCCGTAAAAATAATGATATTTCTCAAAATTGTAATGCGGTAACAATGGCGATATCATTACTGAATTCCCAGTATTTCTGCCATAAAATCTCAGTTAATAGCGTGTTGTCAGACATCACAGAGGTAACGCTTGGACGATTTTTTCTTTTGTAATTCAAACCAGGTCAAGGGCAATACGTGTCACTCATGCAAAAAAGCCCCGGAATGGATTTTGAAATACCCCATACTATTTGAATTGTGATATGTCAGCCGGAACTCTTTCAAGAGCTGAAACAAACATTCCTTGTTGCATGACAAAATGCAATTAAGTTTCTGTTTAGAGAGTACTTTTCCATGGCTTTGTTCCCCGTCTGTCTTCCTCTCAGAAAACCCTCACTGAAACATTCAAATGTTAAGCTCATAATTCAAGTGAGAACCCTCACTGTAACGTTAAAGTATTACGCTCACTGTAGCCTTTGTCAAGGAAACGGAGTAGAGACTGAAATGAGGCTTTAAAAATTCAGTTTTATGGTTGTATTTGTTTGATCATGTCACGATCAAACAAATATGATTTTGGCAGATTGCTTTGGCAATTAAATTTGAACAGCTTAACTGGCATGTTCTGTAAATCGTACTTGCCTACTGGTACACATTAAATTAACAAGTAACTGTGAGATCAAGTAATGAAACTACGTTGGCGTTCTCTTTTAAGAGTATTACAGCGCTGTCGCGAAACGAAGAAGTTTGAAACAATTTGCATAAAGGTAGTAGTGATTTCCTTAATTTTCCAGCACTTACCAAAACAACTGTTGTAAATGTACACAAAGTATATTTCAAACACACGGCCATTTCATATTTCCAGAATCCTTTACACCTGTGCTTTTTCGCTCGCAGAAAGTGATGCTTGGATCATATGGTCACCGAAGCGGAGTGTCTCTCACGGAGTTGTGGAAATTAATAGACTCAGTCATTGCTATCTAATCAACTACGACAATGCTCATATGACGTCAAACATTCCCTAAATTTCTCTCATTCGCTGCTACTAGTAAACTCGGCTAATACTTATTCTAAATTTTAGGAACAGGGAAGACCATTGGTCAGATTTCATAAACAATCACAGTGGTGTTTGACGTTAATTTAAGCTAAATTTCGCTCTATTTTTAAAACACAATTACTTACTCCAGTGGATATAAAATGATAAAGAATGGAAATTACGAACACCAATGAATCATTTTAAAGATGCTGACAGATTTTCAATAGGCCGAGGCACGCATTTACATGCATAAGGCCTTGCTCGTGATGATGCAAATAAACTTTTAGTTCAGCTTTGTAGTTTCCTATTTAACTGTTGGTAATTTAATTGCCAGACACATAAACTTAATTGCGAGACATCTTTTAGAAACAAATGAATAAAGGGGTAAGTTTCTAGAGAAACTGTGGTGCTGCGTCGGTGGGAGAGTATAGCAGGTAATTTAGTGTTAACAACTGAGTTGAAAACGTGAATCAGCCACCGTAAAGGGTAAAAAAGCTGACGTTTCGAGCGTTAGCCCTTCGTCAGAGCTAACGCTCGAAACATCAGCTTTTTTACCCTTCACGGTGGCTAATTTACGTTTTCAACTCAGTTGTTAACACTAAATTATCTTTTAGAAACAGTTTCCAATGTTTAACGGGGTTTTTGGACTAAAACAAGAAAAACTCTCTTTCCCCCCAGTCCGTCGAGTGCGAGACATGAAGAGCGAAAACTGGGAGGGATTGTCATGGCGTTATAGGTCTACAATCGTTGCCGACGTGCAGGGAGGACTCGTTTTCCACTTTGTTCAAAGCGTTTAGCACTTATCACCGTTAAAACTAGGAGACAATGAAAGCAGCTCTACTTGAAAGTATTTGCCTTTAATACAGGTTTATACACGTGATAATAAAAAACACGAGTTTGCGATGGTGTGTTACTAAAGTTGACCCATTAGACGGAAAGCAAGAAAATCAAACGAGGACGACAACATCTGCACTCTTCAAGTGTTCGATCAAATGGTTAAAATTTCAAAGTCTGTATTTCATTCTTTGTGGGTAGATGGATCTTATGCACGAAATGCAGTTTCAAAATTAAAACAGCAGCTTACACGTTAGCTCTGATGGGGACCTTGACGTCCATAAAAGCTAAACGATGCCTTGTTCTTTATCACTCAAGGCAGTTTCCGACACAATGCCCAGTAGTCTTGGCCAATATGTAACTGTACTTTAACAACGCTTTTCATAATTTTTCCAAGCCTATCATCACGTAATCTATACTAGTCCGCATGGTCGTTTACTTTTCAAATTGCTAAAGTATTTCCTGTTAATTTACCTAAGTTTTCCCTGATACGCGACAACGCACCTCAACTGCTTCAGGTTTTTTGCTATATCAGCTCTTAGACGTAATACTATAAACAAATAGATGTTTTTGTTCCACATCTCAAGTCGATAGTCATTCTCCTGCGAAGCCTTGAAGGTTGTAAACCGAGTGAAACTCACAGAAGACAAAACGCAACTGAAGACCAAAATCATTCACAACTCTCAGACTATGTAACTTTCCAACTCTATTGACCACCCAAGCAAGAAAATCCCTCTAGTTATTGGAAATCTTCACACCTCAACGTGCTTCCAGCTTATCGTTACTTAGCCTTCCCATGCAGACCACAACTACCTAATTATGATCGGTTCCTATATCTTGTTGTTGGTCACACCAGTTCAATGCTTCAACTTTTTGATTTTCTTTCCTGGTGGAGCCCACCTCAGACATGACGTGTCTACTGACAGTACTGGTTTGCGGTAGTGCGCACTCTTGACATGCTCCTCGACAAGTTTGGGCGTGACACATATCACATGTTGACCTTTCCAATATTTCACCATGTTCAACGACTGCAATGTATTGATGATGTCCTCCTGTGTAATACTTGTCATGTTACTTCGGAAAATAAAAAGGAGAGAGAATGCTAATGAATAAATGCCGCTAATAACAAACATTGTGATCATTCCGATATCGCGACCTCTTCTCAGTTTCTATTAACCCTTTAATTCCCACAACAAATTTGTAATTCTCCTTACTGTCAACCATACAATCCTCATAATGTTAGTTCAGAGAATTTAGTATTTGATCAACTAGTTATCCCCCACATTAATATTTTTCTTTATTCTCATTACTCATCTGGTTGATTTTGTATTGATATTGTAAGGAGAACTTCTGTCTTGGTCACTCAAGGAAGTTAGAGGGTTAACCCTTTACACCCCAACATCAGTATGCATATTCTCCGTACTGTTCTCTTCACATTTCCTATTACACTAACAAGGAGAATTTGTTTCACAATTAAGAGCTTCTCAAATTAGAGATCATTTCCTATATTCTCATGACTTCAACATTTGATTCAAGGTGATACCGTAGGGAGACATTAGAAGCCAGTTACACTTAAGGATTATGGGACACAAGTAGAAGTATTGCTACTCCTCTTAGAATGGAAGTGAGACAAGCACAGGACTCTCCCCCCCCCCCCTCACCAAGTTATGCCTGTACCCAATACCCAATACCCAATACCCAATACCCAATACCCAATACTTCTAGATGCAGAGAGCCACTGGGATAATTAATTGTCTTGCCAAGGACCCAATCAAGAACTTTCATGACCTCTCTCAACAATCCTTTGCATTAGGCCCAAGTGAACTTTCCACAATAAAAAATCCTCAATTTCCCCATGCTGAGACAATAGTTACAAACTCTACAAAAACCTAAGATCCTTAATGGAAAGTGTTCCTCTGAAGTTCCGCAGTATGTCCAGTAGAATCCAGGACCAGTAGCTTCTGTAACTTAACTTGCCAAGATCTGACAAGGGCTTTTCTGGTGATCCAACCATCTGCTCGATTTTGGACAATTCATAACCTAACAAAACCATCAGATAAAAATAATCACGTTGTAATCCACTGAGAAGTCCCTGTTTTATGGACAGAGCAGAACTTCAAGTAGCAGATGTGATTTGCACTTACTGAAGGCTATCAAGAATTTTCCATATCCTTTTCGCTGATAGGGTGGTAAAGTCAGTATACATGCTACATTGTTACCATCCGGTGATTCTTTCTCCTGGGATGAAGGAAAAGAAATAATTCCTTTCAAAAGTAAGTTAGATTATTCTACTGCCTAACAAAACATAGCCCAGCTAATGTAGTACAAAATTGTAAGCTTGTTTTGATACCACTGAAAAGCACTCTAAAAGAGAAAAAAGGAGAGTGAACTGAGAGTGTCCTGTTGCAAATTTCTAGTTCAGGTTTTTGTTACTGAATTGAAAAGTGCTCTAAAGAAGAAGGGCAGAGTAAAACCCCGCCTCCCCCTGCCAAAAAAAACAAAAACAAAAACAAAAAGGTGTTGCATTGCAAAATTTCTCCTTTCGATTCTCTGTCACTACATAGAAAAACACCCAATTGGGGAAAACACACCTCAAAAGGCTAGCAAGCCAGCAAGATTTGATTGTTAATTCTCCCCTCTAGCTACTACACATTTCCATGTAAATCAGTTATAAAAATGAGAATTTAGGGTTAGATCAAGATAACAACTTCTGCCTAATAAGTTTGAGTTTTCTCATTACCTGTTTGCAGGATGATGTATGGATATTATAGGGAGAAGTTCCATGTTAATCACTCCTGGGAGTTAAAGGGTTAATCAAGAACTGAGATATTCACCCTGCATTATAAACTTACAGTCTATCTTTACCTTGGAGAAGTATCCAACTAGATGGGCACCTTCTCTGTCCACTTCAGTTAGCAAGTAAAACAAGAACGGTTCCACATCAAAGTACAGAGTCTTGTGATCCAGGAATAATTTTGCAAGGAGACAAATGTTCTGACAATATAACTGCAAGGATGAAAAAGATTAGTTTACCCACACATATAAGTAGCAATAGAAGTATGCTCGCGAGTAAACTTCTCAACCCTTTCACTCCCAAGATCTCATTAGTAAATCTCCTTACTGCCTGCTATACAATTCTTATGTTGTTAGTTAACAGAAGTTAGTACTGGATCAACAAATAATCCCATAATTGATATTTTTCCTAATTCTCATCACTTGTCTGCTTGATAATGTATTGATATTGTAAGGAGAAAGTCTGTCTTGGTAATTCAAGGAGATTGGGGTTAAAGTAGTGTATAAAGAAATTACAAACAGTAGGAGAGGATAAGTACACAACACCCCCTTAATGAGTTGTTCTTGAATTCTTCTCTACCAAGCGGTATAAAAAATGTGGCTCCATGTATAAAACATTTCCACATACTCTGTAATATTGTACTATCATCTGTTAAAAACACAACATGCATGGCAACACTAAGGTCTTAATTCATCAGTTTAATTCAACTCTGTAAAGAAAAAGTACAAAAATAACAACTCAAGTTTTAAAACAAAATACCAGAGCCAGCACCTTATTTTCCTTCCCATCTACTTCATACACTGAAATTGTTCCTTTGCGATATATTTCTTTCCCAGGAGGCTGTCGCATGCTACACCTTCCCTAATATAAGATCAGAAAATCACAGAGTGAATAAAAATTAATACAATAAAGCCATACATTTATTTACATACCCCAGTGTTGGGTTCTTACTACTGCTCAGAAAGTCCAGAGTTTTTTTTGTATAGCTATAGCCAACATAAGCTGAGGAATATTACAAGACAAGTAAAAACTCAAGTACGTCATATAAATAATTTTATGTATCAGGAAATGAATGAAACCAGGAGACTGGTTTCTGAGCTAAAACCACTACTACTATTCCATATGATTACATTTTAACCCTTTAACTCCCAAAAGTGATAAACATGTAACTTCTCCCTAGAGTATCCATACATTATTCAGCAAACAGGTAATGAGAATACTCAAACTCATCAGGTACAAGTTATTACCTTGATTAAACATCAAATTCTCGTAACTAATTAATAAGGAAATGTGTGCCATCTAGAAGGGAGAATTAACAATCAGATCTTGGGAGTTAAAGGGTTAAGACATGGTTTGACATTGGTAAAATCACCACGACTTTTAACAAAAGGATGCCAGATATTGTATCGAGGAAGACATTGACATTCAATCAACATAGTGGTTTTACCAACAGATGGCTTGTTATGATGGTACTGGCATCTCGTAATTTAGCCAGAGGTATCCCCTGTTTTAATCCTTACCAAGTGCTTTTTGTATGTTTCCTCAAACTTCATGTACTTGATGCAATATTCACAGACCCACAGTTTATTCTGCTTTCCATATTCCTCAGGGAAGGGTGAAAAGTACCAAGCATCAATCTCATATTTGCCAAACTGGATCTTATCTACATACTTTATCTTGGTGATCTTTAGAAGACATAAAAATCAAACAAACAAAACAGGAGCATTAATAAACCTCTGCTGCATCCTTGAGAGCTATTCACTTTTCAATCTTTTCAGTGCTGTGGAAAACTTTATGTGCTGATCTCTGAAAGAGCCGTCCAAGGGGTTTTGCATGGCAAAAAGGTTTTGCCTCAAACTTTGCCCATTCAACTATCTTTGGTATTAAGTATATAAAACCACATTGGTTTCTGGAAAAACATTGACAAAAATTTTGAGAGCTCTCAATTATCAAAGCTGCAAAAGGCCCCTTTTTGACCTCTTGCAACATCGAAAATTACAGAAGTTGCGAAGCTCATTCCTCATAACACACTACATACAGCAAGAAATCGTTTGTATTCCTAAATTGTGTGATATATAAGGTTTGGAAAGCATTTCAATTTTGATATGTGTTTATTCAGAGGTTCACCATAATTTATTAAAAAACACCCGTAAGAAATATTTTTTTTATTGAAAAACACCAGACTAGGCCATTGAAAACTCCAGTTGATTTCTTCTTCTAAGATGTTCAAAAGCATAGAAATGTGAAAACATCTTGCACTTTGCTCTCTAAACTCAAATATAGAAGAGCAGAGACCACTTTTTTTTAAAAAAAAGTTTCTCATTGACACGTTGAACACTAATCAATAAGATATTTGATATGCTTTGTTCACCTTTTTCATCAGGAGACAAAATCATTTGCCTGAATTTGGCAGTTTAAAATGTTTAGAAAATTAATCAGTGTGTTCTAAAACCTCTACCTACTACCTTTCCTTTTTAAAATGGTTAAAATCTCAGATTTATGAGGCTACCAATATAAACAGTTGGAGTTTGCTCAACAGACTAATTTGCAGAATTCTGCTGTCATTTTGACAAAATCACTAAAAGTTTGAAGTCACTGAGGAAAAGGAAATTAACAAGTGCAAGATGTTTTTACATTTCTATGCTTTCAAACATTTCATTAGGAGAAATCAATCAGAGTTTCCAGTGGTCTGGTCTGAACTTGAGAAATATCACCCACCCATAAATTATGGCGAACCTCTGAATAAACACGTCTCAAAATTGAAATGCTTTCCACGATAGAAAGTAAGATAGTAAGATAGCTTTATTACACAATTTGAGAATACTAACAATTTCTTACTGAGTGCAGTTTGTTACGAGGAGCGAGCTTGTCAACTTTTGAAATTTTCAATGTTGCAAGAGGTCAAAATATGGCCTTTTGCAGCTTTGATTATTGACAGAGGCTCTCATAAAATTTTTCTAAGGTATTTCTAGCAACCAATGTGATTTTATTAACTTCTTACCAAAGATAGTTAGATGGGCAAAATTTGAGGCAAAACTCTTTTCTACTGTGAAACGCCTTGGATCACCACTTAAATTCTCACTGCCAGGTAAAAGTGTGTTAAGATTATTACAAAATAACTTTAAAAAAAACCTTACTTTAGTTAAAAAAAAAAAAAAATTACAAACTTACAGCTTCATGTTCTTTCTCCAAGGCTGCCGTTGTAGGATCCATTTCTGCATAGGTCTGTAAGGAAATGATTCAACACTTTAATCCCTGAGAGTGACTAGCATCTAATTTCTCCTTTCAATATCATCCCTGAATCTAACATTAAGGTCACAAGAATAAAAGAAATGATAATCAACTGGAGAACCTCTTGAGTTTTAAACAAATTCTCCTTGCCAGTACATCAGAAAATGTATAGAGAACAGTATGGAAAATAAGCATACTGATGTTAGAGTGTAAAGGGTTATGGCAAGATGTTTCTTATACACATGGGGCATGTATTAACACCATCGTAACCAATGTATAACTAAAATGGGTAAAAAGGGGCAACTTGATGTAACAAATTTTTATAAAAGGTATGGTTCACCATGTTTTTTAAGACTATGCCCTATAGCTAAGAAACTTAGGCAGTTTTGATTTTTGTATATTTCACAAACTGCCCTTAATGTGCAAAAATAATTTTTAACAGAAATAAAAAAATAACTCAAGGAAAATTGCTACATTTATTTTCTAATTAATACATCCGTTTTTCATTCATTTCCATTTACTTTCTGATTATGTTGTTTCAGGCAAGTATTTCTATCTAAGATCTGAT
This sequence comes from Pocillopora verrucosa, assembly GCF_036669915.1. Classification (NCBI taxonomy): domain Eukaryota; kingdom Metazoa; phylum Cnidaria; class Anthozoa; order Scleractinia; family Pocilloporidae; genus Pocillopora; species Pocillopora verrucosa. The sequence continues at coordinate 16,968,479 of NC_089313.1, forward strand.
AGAATTTAGTGCAATAGCCCTTATAAGTAGACTGTCTCATAGAGTCATACAGGTTACGAAAATTGCTGAGTTGACTTTCTGAAAACTTAGTCCCTCGTAAAATTTTCAGCCAAATTCCAAAAACAAAAATTTATTCTTACAAAAACACAACAGACTTCTAAACCAAAAAACAAAACTCCCCGTGTACTGATGCATAGACAACTTTGGGATTGTGACTTATTTGGAATCCTACAAAAGTTAATTACCTTGTGATCAGCTTTTAAGAAGAATTACAACAGGAAGAATTCCAACTTTGACGAAAGATCAATCCATAGAAATGACAAAGTTTACGATCATCAATGTTAAAAAAATGGAATATCTAAACTACATCAAGTGCGCAGATAACCTTTAAAAATTTAAAATTATGATATTTCCTTTCAACTTACCTTCTGAACATGATTGATTTCATCATGTTTGCGTTTCTGATTTCTCGTTAGTTTCCTTTCTGGACCTTCAATGTCAATTTTCTCCTCTACAATTGGAACATGCATGTGGACGTCTTTCTGTTGAAGATCAACTCTTTCCATTGGGACCCACTCATCCAGGCGTCTGTTGACTTCAATGACAGGGACCATTTTTTGAACACTGTATGTCGATAACTTGCAACTATATTTTTGTTGAACATTCTGATGCAATTTGCTAAAAATGTCATTCACAAGTTCACATTTACTCTTCCCTTTACTAAAACAAGACTTGAGCTTATAGAAAATGAAATTTTTGTTTTTATCTGGAAATTTTTAGAAACTTGGATAGACCAGGTTTAAGACTGATTCCATTCAAATTACAACTGCCTCTAAAGTCAACTAAAGAATACAGAAGAAAGAAAATTAATTTGGTTTAATAACTGTGATCACAAAAATATGGGAAAATAAGTCCTCTGTGTAAAGTAACACGTTTAAATATATAACCTAGGTCCAAATAAAAAAAAAAGCAGATTTTAATGACGTCACGTTCTCAGCGACGTCACATTCTGGGAATAAAAACGTCATATTGTTAATAGTAACAGTGACATCTATCACTTTTAGGGGGGAATACAAACCCACCGCCCAGATAAAACATCACAAAGGTCGTCGATTATCTTAACTATGTTGTGAGATTTTTTTTAGGAGCCTTTCTCACAAAAATGAAAAGCTTTGCAATATATCAACAGAAAGCGAAATAAAGTAACTTACATCCATGATAATGAACGTAATACTCCGATTTTCCCTCATCTACCGGTCTTATGTGTATGATTTCAGCAGGATCTATTAATAAAAGTGAAAAAATTAACAAACAACGGACCGAAGCTACGAGAAAGAACGAAAGTGAGTCAGCAAAATTTTTCGAACGTACGCCATTGCTGATCGGATGGTCGTTGCACTAAACACTGTCGTTCCGCATCTAATACTGAAACCTCAGACGTTTTTCGAGTCTTAGAGCTTTTCTCTTCCAATTTCTTCGGTTTTGAACCAAGATCTCGCTTTTCCTCTTCAGTTTCAAGGCCATCTTTCTTGATTTCTCCGTTCACACCCGGCATGTTGTTGTCCGAGTCCATGTGCCATAAATAAGGTCCCGTCATGCTTAGTGAGCTTCTTCCCAGTTTGTGACAGGTTTGTGGCGTTACGTCGCGACTGGCGTTGCGTTACTGGTTTCTATGTAGTCCTTTAGTGATCGGGCTAACCATGAATTACCCTAAAAATTATCTAAAAATAAGAGAGAACAATATTCGGAACATCATATCACAATAAGACTTCACGTGCCTCAACATATTTTAATCTGTGGTTTATTTACCGAGCCATATGTCAAAGTGGCTTTCAATCTATGATACTTCATAATTTCATAGCCAGTTTAATTTTCTGTTTCAGAGACAATGAATTTACAACTTGTTTGTAAATAAAATTATTTTCATCCGCCCTCTCTTAGAATTTCGGAATCTGATGCTTTTAATTGATGTTTTGAGCTCGCTATATGGACAATTAAATTTACGAAAGGAAAGGGTGAAGAATTTTGAATATTAAAGAAGCTTGAATCAATTTCTTTAGTTCTAATAATCAAGATCAAATTATCAGAGTAGCTGATGCGCATGAGTAAACCGCACTGCAGTTCCGTGATACTCACTCTTTCACTTATCTTTGAAATGATAATGATGATTAGAACGGAGGCAAGATGTACAAATTGCAAAAAATAGCAACAACAAGCTTAAGAGTTATTACCTACTTTTTAACTTCATTTTCATTTTTTTTTCTCCTTCATTAAAATTGATCACCCACCTAGCGTCCAAAAGTTAATCAAAATCAAGATATGCCGGAAAAATCACAAGAGCTCTTCTCCCAGTATGTTGGAGAGAAAATTAAATTTAAGGAAAGTGGTCATCGCGCAGAAATGTACAATATTTTGAAGTTGCATGGAACCACCTGCGCCTGTGGTTACAGCATGTAAAGATACTGGACACATTTTAAAATCAGTCTCCTCCTTTGAGATTTTAGGGAGCCCGAACTGTGCAGTGCATTAATCACCCCAACTATTGCGGTAAGCGAAAAAAAAAATTGCTAGACTTTTTTTAAGTAGTAAGACGTGATATTTCATGCGTGACAAAACTTTGTTGCGTTTTAACCTCGACTAGCTGAAAATCCTGGTAAGTGGCCGCTATAACGATTAATACCATAATTTTGTTTTCCAAGTCGTTCATCGTATAGTTGATGGATCTTTGTCCTTTGAGTTTGAGAAACCAATCTGTTTTTCGGCGGAAACAATCTTCGCTACCATTTTTGGCGAACTTCACGCAAGGACACAAGAACTTATGCGTGTAGCCCGCATAAAGTTTCTACGTAGTTTTTCGCGCAGGAAAATGTAACAACTAATATTGATGCGGGTGATTCACAAGTGTATCATGGAGATGGGATTTGGACATTAATGGATGGTAAGCATCAGAAAAGGGGTTTACATTTTGATTCTCTACGCTAGCTTGTGTGACAATCCACCGTGTGAAAGTAAATTAAAAAGGTACTTTTTGTCTTTTGTTTGCTCATATGTAAACAAATAGAATACGGAATTAATATATTCACGAAATTTTGCATTGTGTGTGTTTTTAGAAACAATAGCTCATGAAAATTCTGCTGAGGGCAAAAAAAAATGTAATAGAAACTCGAGTTTTAAGTTGATCCTTCTTCACAGATGTCGCCTAACTGGAAATTATAACTTATCATCAGACTGCGTCACAATTACGCAGGCCAGCCAGCTCGTTTAAACTCTGAAGGTGTACTGGAAGCTGAATCATTTTCAATTCGGTGAGTTGCGTCTGTAAAACGATAAATACATTGATATCAAGACATTTAAGGAGGAATTTCTTCGCCAACATGCAAAGTATTAATAACTCCATAGAGGCAAACATTTGGCGAGTTACATTCTGAGGGAGCCCCCTGCTACTAATTATTTTATTATCCTCTCTACGATACCAGATAAACCAAATAATTGAGTTCATTTATGTAAAACATCGGACACCTCTACGATAAAAATACGGTAACAAAAATCAATTTTGGATCATCTCCTGACCTAAAAGAGTGACATCGAAAAAAAAGTTGACATTCCGTGTGGAGCGATAAGGCTAACCCACAGGGAGACCAATCACCCAGCACAGACTCGGTAAAGTTGTGTTTTTTTTTTCGTTTATAAGTTCCTAATTGCAATTTTTGCCAAAAATTTGCATAAGATCAAATCGAAGAAGAGATGCGAGTGTTTTTTTTTTCGGTGCAGAAAGGACCAATGGAGCGTCTGTGTACCACAACTTTCTGATACTAAGCAGTCAACAGCAAGCGTAGCGGAGCAAGAAAAACAGCGCAATACGTTTTGTGACTGCGTTAGTTTGCATCAAGATTTAGGCAGGTATACAGCTGTTATTGAAATCCTTGCCGTTATCGAACTATGATAACTTGCTTTTTTTTTTTCGTTTGTGTTTCCAGTGAGAAAGGCGGTGAGATATTAGAGGCTATAATCTCAGGTTATGATGTGGCCGTGTGCTTAGTCTGCCGGAGCTTTTAGGACGTGTCACACGTTTAATATAAATTATGGGTCCAAGGCGAACTTTGAGTCCTCGAAAACAACTGACGTACCATGATTAGTGACCAGTGCATTGCTTCAAAATAAATGCGAGAAGCAAAGTTTTACAAGGGACAACCTAAAATTTGACGCATTTCAAATTTGGATGCAGCGTGAGTCTGGGAAAATTGATACGGCCAATGATTTTTTTGAAGCACTGCGCGGGATCCTTCCGGGATCTAGCCGTGATTCCCACCAAGATTCCCAGCAGCGCTCTTATTAAGATTTCTCGAGGATCTCGCAGTGATTGCCACTAGGATCCCCCGGGCATCTTAACTTATATCCGCCCGTCATCCCGCCCGGGTTTTTGCGAGGATCCCACCAGAATCTTGCGGGGATTCTCGAGAGATACTGCCTGAAATTCTCGTAGGGTTCGACACGATATTAGCTAAATTCACGTGAGTACCTAGCCTTATCTCGCCTTGCCCCGTTTTTGAACAAATTTACACGATTTAGAGTTACTGGGATAATTCGTTTTCAGGCCTTTCTCGACTGTGTGTCGCTTGACAGCTTGTGTAGTGGTGCGTTACTTAGTGTTTGGAGAACGAGCCTCCACAAGAAGCATAAACACCAACAGAACACTTTTCTATAATCTCCTGTGATTACCAGTTATACTGAGACCTGTCTAGTAACCGATTTAGTCCGAAGAACAGCTGAGGATATTTTGCGTTTTTAGGGAAGCAAAGCTTCGTTCAAGGAAAATACAATGGGAAGGTCACGCGCCAGAGAAGGAGCGCTTATCACGTCGCTTGCCTCCGCTCGCGCCAGGAAAACGCGACAAAAGGGTCACCTGTTTTTCAGGTTACCGGTAGGTTACAGGCTGAGGCTCAAGGAGAAGGCTTTACTCGAACCTCTCTGAGTTTAAGGCGAGAAAGGAAGCAAAAGCTTTAATTAACAATTTGGAAGCTGCTCTAATTAATCGCGTCACGCGTTAAGAGAGACCAATTCGTGAAGATAAAATGATGACCTCAAGACCGTCACATCACGCTCTCTGGACTCATTCCGTTCATGTGATTCGTTCAACTGAACAGTCTTGTGGAAGGGGGGAAGCTCTTCTCATAATTTATCGTCGGGGGGTGGTAGGAGGATTTTTGGGGGGAACGCATGGTTTCAGGGGGGTCAGCTGTCACCAACAGAGTATAAAAGTGGAGACTATAGACAATTTACTGCCAACTAAATACCGATGAGGGGCATCCGTAAGAATATTACAGAGACCTGGCCCCTCCCCCCCCCTTCCACAGGCGATAAATCCTGACCCTTCCCTAAATCTCTCAGAATATTTTAAGAGGGCGTGAAAGAACGGATATAAGGCACGAACTCTCATGTCCTTCAGTGTTTTTCCGTGTATCAGAACCTAGTTTGGGTATCTATAAAAGAAAGCATTGTTCGCAAATATTAAACAATAGAGATTGATCGGTTGGTTTCAGCGGTGAGTCCGATAACTGCCTCAGTTTTGTTCTTGTTGACGGGAGATCACATATCTTGCGGTAAGTTTTTACTGAAAGCACCTTTCACCACAGGGTTTATGTTCACTCGGCATCGACGCTTTAATTTGCGCTTTCGTCACAGTTTTCACAATTTCGGGAAATTAGCGTAAATTTTCCAGTCCTAATGTGCTTTTTGCAATCAGGGTCAATCTTTTTTATTTTCAACTATCCTTGTTCCCATTTGTTTTTTTCGCCTTATCCATATATTTCATTGTGACCTTTCCGTTTTCCAAGAATGCATTTTGTAGAACAGACATGGTCCATTCAGCTGACTTTCGTACGCTCTTGCAACAAAATTTAGCTAGAAACTAAAAATTGAATTTTCTACTTTAAAGAGTTGTTAACTCTCGCACAGAGCTACGCAAAAAAAAACTTGTAAAGTACAAAACTGGAGCAAGTTGACGCTAGCTTGGGATTTTATTTAGACTAAAAGCAAACCGCTGACAGCCTCTTTCTCATATTACCGACCCCTCCCCAACCTCACGTGGTTTTAAGCTACGAGAAAGTACACATCTCTAATAGACTCAAGCTGACAGGTCACGTTTTTCAAAGTTCGCACCCACCGTCCGTGTTTATCGGTTTACACAAAGGCTTTCCTTACTCTATATCTGGCATCTCCGTTCGTTAACAGCCTCGTAAACAGCTCTTGGCTTTATGATTAGAAAGGAGGTAGCAAAAACAAGCTGATCATTCCGGCACTTCTTTTGGTACAGATATAGACACTAGATATGGGTTATTAACCTAGTTGAGGTCAAGGTAAATACTAAATGGCTGGTCAAGTTGTTTTTGTTGTTTCGTACTTTTTAAGGGAACAAAAAGGGCAATCCTGAGCACTTCTGGGGCGGGGGGACATCCTCAGTTGGGTGGCCAAGCAGAGGTGCCTTCCTCTCTCCTTCCCTTTCGCCTCTAGTGCACTTAGAGAGAAGGGTGTGCCAGAACCATCTCATCAAACCGAAGGGGAGTTCCGGATATCTCAAACTTCCTGACATCTAGCTGTTAGTCTGCATCTCCGGGGGTAGACTCATATCCGGCGTATTCACTAATCTAATTTTAACCTGAATGCCTTGAGTTTTAAGTATCTCAAATTATCTTGCTGTTTTTAAAAGCAGGAAAGTTTCTCTGATTTGACAAGCCATTAATTTCACTATGTTTAAATTACGTGAGTTGCGCGAAAACCACCAACCACACGCTGAGGTTTTGATTGTCAGACAGTCTGGGAAGCAGTAGGGTACAGAGCTAACCGTCCATCAATTAGCATCTATTTATTAACGTATGCGCCAGAATATTTTCATATAAATCAGCAATATTTCTTTTCACGTGCTCTGGGGGAACATAGTTCATAGTTCACTTGCAGGTAGTACCTGTTGTGGTTGCGCTAATTGCTCATCAATAGAAATCCAACCTATCACCAGCTTCTCAATAAACCAGTTTATAATCCAATGGTAACAAGAGATTTTGAAAATCAAACGACCTAAACCTCACTTCACGCAGCAAATTTTTTCCCGTACACAGAGTTCGCAGGGATCTTGGAGCCTTCTCATCCATGTTTCTTTACATAAGATGACGAATTATTCCAAGGATCTCAACTACGATTCTAAACGTTCCTGGTTCGTCTGCGCATCTTCGTTCATAGTGCAGTTCACTATCTTTGGGATACACAGTTCCGTGGGGATTTTTTTCATCGCCTTCGACAGGGAATTTCACCGGAGTGAATCCGCTACAGGTACGAAATATTTCGATCCGCTTTATTCTGAATTTTTTTTATCAGTATAGTTAATAAATTTAGAAATCACTGATTCCTGTTATGCATCTAATTTATAGTGTCGGCATGTATCTGTAAGCCAGATGAAATGACATTGCAACACATGTATCTTCTCTTACCGAGAGGTTATCGCTAAGGACAAAATACGAAACCAAAACATCTGCTGTGATTGGCTGTAGCTTTTTTTGGAATACATCTAAAACAGTAAATAATTTGTCAAGTTTACTTCAACGATGAATATTTCATTACCGTTACTCAGTAAACCAGAAGTTAATGAGCTTTGGCTACAGCGGGCCAGATAAACCAGTTTTTGCGCAGTTGTTTTTCACTGTACGGATGTTCTGCTTCGTGTGAGATCCAGTTTGGTACGCAAGCACGTTTTCCGGAAACTGGTAATGTTATATAGTTTCCGGAAAGTAACGTTGATCTCTTTTGAGAGAACAGGGAATGACTAACATGATTAAATCAGTGTTATTTGCCTTCCTGCTTCGACAGATTTCTGATTAAAAAATTTACGTCAAAGTCTAAATTCCCCATTTCGGAGGGGCTACAGCAATTTCGCAGGGGAGGAGACAAGATGTAAGTAAGTGTTTAAACGGTGGGGGCTGGGGACGTGGAGATTCAATCTGTATTTAAGAACAATTGGATATTTGACCACTATTTGACGCTAAATCTTTGTAAAACATTAAGGACGGTCTTTTTTGATTGCACTCACTAGTGGAGAGTAACGGAAGAAAATCTCGTGTTCAAGTTTCAGGAAGGCCTCCCCTGTTCACAATGTCAACACATGGAGTATTTGACATTGATCAGAAAATTAAAATTCCTTGCTTGTCGATCGGCTTTCGATAATTCAGTAGTATCAGAGAAGGCGAGATCACGAACACTTATCTCGTCACGAGATCCTACGTCACCTAAGAGAGACCTTGAAGAATGTGACAGGCCAGGAGCGTGAAATGTTAGTTGTAAAGACACGCATTCTGTGTCTACAAGAGTCGCCCAGAGAATATCTTTTTTTTTTTTTTTTAATTTTTTGTTAGGTGGCTTGTGAGTGTTTCTCTGAATGAAAGAAAAAAATGGATATCTGTGTAAGAGCTCCATCTGCGGATCCAAAGTTATAGCTAGGGTTCCAGAGTTATATATTATTACGAACTTTGGATCCATTGTGGTAGCACTGAATCAAAAGTTATAACTGTGGATCTACAGTTATAATTTTGACTCCAATATCCACCTTTTTTCTTTTTACTAGAATGGTACCTATGAGCCACCGCACTAATGATGCACGCAACTTCATGTGATTCTGGCCTCTTGGCAACAGATCATTTAAAATTAAAATCAGTATGGACATGAGGCGGTTTTAACTGGACCAGTGTCAAAGCAGTTCCCTTTTTTTTTCTTTTTTTTTTTGTTGACTTTTCTCAGGGAAAGCAAAAGGTCACATCAGCGATCTTGTGGTTTTGCTATATTTGTCCCATTCACTAACGTATTTTTTTTAACCTTCCATTATAGTCACGCAATGTGAAATCCATAAGGACCAACCATCAACAAATATCAAATCATCTCCTTTCAGCTACACTGAAAATATTCAAATGTTTCTAGTCTAGGACTAAATTTCATCTCGTTTAGTCGGTTTTAAACGATTGACTTGAGTTTCCAATGGCAATAGTTTACGGTTACCTCGGACTGTGAGCAAAAACTGACCCTTTGTTCATATAACTTGTTTATTCAGGGAAAACCAGAAAACAAACAGGCATACATCTCGTGACTAGCTTGCTTGTCTTATCAGCTACCAAGGCTCGACAAGAGCACGAACTATTTGCTTCACTACGTCATTGATATTATCGACTCAATGTCATCAAAGAACTGGTTAAGCTAGTTTCACAGAATGCTTAGCGCAAATTTCTCTCATCGTAATATCGAAAATGCCAATCTAATGTCTTCTTTGACTTCGGGCGGACCTCGTCCGTCATTTCCGGTGTTTTTGGCGTTATGCAACAGAAGACCGAAAAAAAAAGATTTCCCCCTAAGGTTTGTGCTGTAAAGTTTCACTCCTCCTTCATATTCGCCAGTCTTAAGTTGAATTTCAGGTTCAATGAAAACAGCAAAGAGAAAGAAAGGTCGATTTTGGTTTTGTATAAAAGAAATTACAAGGACGCTTTTGGCACCCGCTCTGCGGGCTGTATGAAATTGTTGATACCCAGGCGAGGCTGGTAAAAGTTTATATTCAGACAGTATGTTTACACGTTAACCCTTTAGACCCTAAGAATGACTAGCATCTAATTTCTCCTTACAATATCACCCCTTAAGCACACATTAAGGTCAGGAGAATAAAGGAGCTGATCACGGACTAAAGAAGCTCTTGATTGTTAGGCAAATTCTCCATGTCGGTATCTTAGGGAATGTATAGAGAACAGTATGGAGAATATGCATACTGATGTTAGGTTGTGAGGGTTGAGCGAATCAAAATACCCACGACAAAAGCGTCTGCATAAGCACCAAAAAAAAGGGACATGTTTTGTTCCCCTTGTGCCTATGGCGCTCACTTTGACCCAGATCTCTTCAAGAGACTATCTGGTGAAAACCAGCCTCCTCTAATATATGAATCTATTTTCTTACAGCATGGGTAGGCTCATTGGCATTTGGACTCATGTTTTTCCTGGGACCTCTGACTACAGTGCTGTGCGAGCACTTCGGATGCCAAGTGGTCACGTGTGTTGGAGGCCTTCTCTCATTCACTGGTCTTCTTTCTACGTCATTCGTAACCAGTTTCTCTTTATTGTACTTCACTTATGGCTTTCTATGGGGAGCTGGGACGAGTCTTTGTTACTTCGCCTCTTTGGTCAGTTTACCATTGCATTTTAGAAATTATTTATCACTGGCTTATGGAATCGCTATCGCTGGGGCTGGCTTCGGTGTTCCGCCGACAACATGGGCCATCAATCAACTTATCGGATATTATAACTGGAGGATAACCATGAGAATTCTCGCCGGAATGTCACTTTTGATGAGCGTTTCAAGTGTGACTTACGGTGGCTTTGCAACTGTGCAAGAACATTGTGTTGAAATGGAGAAGAGCAACGCATCTAGGCATTCAATAAGTGGGACTATCCTAAAGCTTAAATTACGTATTTTGGAATTTTTTAAATTAAATCCTTGGAAAAATAAGGCCTTTGCGGTATGGGCCGTTTCCCTAAGCTTCATCGCGTTCGGAAACTTTATACCATTTGTCTTTTTGGTAAGTACAACTGTGAAAACTTTTACAGTGTTTTTCCAGCGGCCCCTTGCGCTGGCGAAAGGCCTTGGAAAACCTTACCCCTAGTTCCAACAAAGATTTTCTTAGGCTCTGCACAACGCTTACCCCATATTAGTTTTCGCTTGGTAAATACAACAGTGAAAGGAGAGTTTAGAAGCAAATTACTGCATATTAACTCTAAAACAAAACATGTTTTAATTTTATTGCTCCAACAGATCAGCATTGCAAACGAGATTGGAATACCGAGCTCCAAAAGCGCATTACTCATTGGTTACCAGGCCATAACGAATACAGCTGCTCGCATCGCGTTTGGAAGGCTTGTTAATAATCCTCGAATGGACAAAATTGTATCGGTTCAAATAATGGGCCTTATGTTAGCTGTTAACGCCACACTCTTTCCTTTAGCAAAGACTTACTCTTCTTTAGTTGTATATGTCGTTGTCTTCGGTTGTTTTGATGGAAGTTTAGCTGTTATGTTTGGGATGGGTACATTGCATATTGTTGGAGAAAGACTCGCCGGGCGCGCATTTGGAAATCTTTGTTTCGCGGCCGCTATTGGAAATGTACTTGGCCCTCCTGTAGCAGGTTAGTATCACTGAAGTGATATCAGAATGTCACGTCTATAATTAGGAGTTCGTATCCAAACCCAAAATAAGTTGCATAGAGGATGACGTCATAACTAGCAATGTGGATCTCTCTTATGAGAGATTATGAACTTTAAGGTGAACTTGTTATTCAATTTTAAACAGTGCATTATACCTGGGGGCCTTTCCGCACTGGCGGAAAAGTGTCATCACCGACATTTTACAGATGCAAAATTTGACTAAGCGGACAAATCTTCAAATTACGCTCCGCTGACAAAATTTGTCCCGGGTAAAAACTGGACAAAATCGACAAAATAAACAAAACCGTGATAAACTTTTCAATCATTCGTCGTAAAAGCTACGACAAGCGTGTAATTGAACTGAAGTCAGTTTACCAGAAAGGCACAAATGGTGTTTAGTTGCAAAATTCGGGGATTCTAAAATTTTAAAACGACCTAGGATAAGTCCTGTAAATTGGAGGTGGAATCCTTCGGCAACTATGCTGGCCGCTCTTATGAACAGATCAGGCGCTGACGGAATTTGACGACTTAAAATTTTAAATGCGGATGCAACAGACGAAACAAAAATTCTTCATGACAAAATTTGTCCTTTGAATTGGTCGGGACAATTCTAGTTTGGTCCGCTTGTGCAGAAGGCCCCTCAGTGAGATCTTTTAGCACATTAAGAGCGATTAGGGCCTTTCTACTTCCCTTTGGGGGAATATGCTGGTCCATAAAAGGTTACCCACCTTTCTCAAAGACGCAAAACTAGTTAACAAAGAGTCTCCCACACTTTCTTTTGAAATATCGCCTTCATCACATTTTTCACTCATCACAGGTTTTATCTTTGATGTCTTCGGAAAATATGACATTGCGTTCTTCCTTTCTGGAGCCTTCATGACGTTTGGGGTTTGTCTGTTGTTCCTTGTGCCTCGTTTGATGCCGGAAAAAATAGAAGTATGCGAAGAAAGAGAGGTTCTTTTAAGCGACGATGCCAAGAAACAATCAACTAACTACAAGCAGAAGCCCAGAGCAATTTACAGCTTTCCAATAGAGGTTGCTTTCTTCGCACAAACTCGCTGCGATCACGTGCTACAGCATAGTGTTTCTATGGGAACGTTAAGAGAGATTGATACGCCACCTTTGATTAAGTCAGCAATGTTCCGCGCATGGTCTGCCGCTGCCCAATTACATTGCACTGACTCTCTGAATGGTTCATCGGGTTATGAGAGTGACTTCAATAGACAAAGCTCTTGCACTCAGTTCAGTGAAGTCGTAGATAAGTCACTGGAAAACGAACATGGGTCTATAACCTTGGTAACACCGGCTATGAGTTTTGACAATATGGAGGTTTTTGTTCAACAAGAGAAACTTCAACAAGAGGGCTGGGTTGGAGGTGCTATGGATTTGTATAGTGTTATGTTTGAATCCTTGTTGGAACGAGTAGAAACTAATCCAAGAACTCCATTTGAAGATTATTCAGGCGATGAAAACGCTTCCAAGGCTGACACAGAGATGAAAATAATACCCAATTTTTCCCAGTCAGAATTTGGGTGCAAGTTAGATCTTTGTCGAGAAACGATTTTATAAAATTACCTTTCAAACCATTTGATTAGGACTTTTTTATCATTATGTTAAAGGTACTTATTATTGGTTAAAATGGCTGGCCATAACAGTTGATCGATGAAGCGAATTATGTTATTCATTAGGACTGCTTTCCGATCAAATTACGTAGTTTAAAAGCTGACGTTTCGAGCGTTGGCCCTTCGTCAGAGCGATTGTTAACAACCGCTAAGTCGGAAACGAGCCCGCTCTCCTCTCCCACAGGCAGTCTTATCTCGATGAAGAACAAAGATCGGACTCGACAGAGTGTTAGGACGTACTGTCTGAGAGAGACTCATAAAAGATTACCATATTGGGAAAAAGGGTGGTTCGTCATTATGGACTAGCGTTTACCGTTATCCAACAATTTCAAAATTAATTTTATGACTAGAGGGTACATAAAAACGTTTTAATGATCCTAGTGATACACAGTGTTGTACTGGGGCAACTTCTGACTCAGAAGGAATTATTTGTTATCAAAATAACATCGAATATTTATTGGTTTCTAAGAAACGTTTTCCATTCAAGAATTGCAAAGAATATCTGACTTGTCAGCCATTTTTAGGCACTGGTAAGTCAGCACATTTCAATGTTTTGGTGACTCAAAGTTTCAATACTTTGTATTAATTGCGAATTTTTACGAATTTTTATTTTAATATTTATTAATTTTATATGTATCGAGATCGTTCCTCTGTGAATTGTAAGTTTTTTATTCATTATTTTGTTGGTTTTATCGATTTGAATTCGTTCAAAAAGGACATCTTAGGGATGGTTGGTGGAATCTTAGCAAAATAACAATGATGTCGTTGTCTCCAAAAAGTTCCAATTCTTAATTTATTAATTAATCGATTTACTGAAAATGATTTAAGTTATACTTAACCTTGCTGGTTTGAGGGATATCATGTGGGTTTTTTCTTTAAGGATAATTGTCAAAATATTAATGAACTTTGCCATAAATTAAGGGGCGTGCATCTCATTTTATGTAGAGAAGTAAAAGCGTTTTTAATCTAAATATGGGAGGTGGTTGAATCCGGAACTAAAGACAATAAAATAACTCTACGCGATGTGTTGAGGTTAAATCGATGATGGTCGCCTGCAAAGTTTACCTTGCGCCTAAGGTGTGTATCAAATACATCTCCTTGAATAGCTAGTTCGGAATTAAATTAAATAGGCATATGAACCTTCGCATGGTATTATCTCTTTCAAGTATGCTCATCAGCTGACTTATATTTCAGTTTATTTTCCGGTTAACTAATAAACAGTCCCCTGAAAAATGTCTATGAGGCAGGAGATATATGACAAATATTTTCGTACGCACTGCTCTCATTTTTAGCCGTGGGAAGGATGCATACTTTAAATTGGCAAATTGTGTCACTCGTTTATTGCTTGCCTCAGATCATCCCCTTTCCTTCTTAGCTTTCCTTATATAAACTATTTGTCTTCTCTTTCAAGCTGATTTTAACATCTGATTTTCACTGTTTACGCTAACCGTTACAGCTCTGCAATGAGTACGTACGACGACTATTTATCTCTATCCTTGGTCCGATGTGTAGCTATCTTCGTGCAATTTGTTGTAAGGCAGTTCATTCTCCGACAGATTCGAGCTCGAATCTGTTGAAGTGCTGGAATCATCTGTTGATGAATCAGTGGAAGGGCGTTTCTGAAGAACTTGGGAATCTTGAGGAAGATCGCGTAGATTCACATATTGGATCTGTCCATCGTTTTTCACCAAAAGAGGCGCGATGTCATCATGGACCGAAGCTTTAGCCAGGTCTTCATCTGCATTAGAATCGTAGTCATCTTCGCATTTACATTCTCCGTCCTCATCCTGAATCAGCTCAAATTCTCGACAGATTATACCAGATATTGAATTGCCACTCTGTTTACTCGTTAAGTCTTCAAGCTTAGATTCAGTTAACAAATCGGATTCAATCTCGCTGACAGAATTTCCAGTCGCTGACAAATCCGCCCCACTTAGGACCGGGTTGGCTTCCACACCCTGACGTTCATTATTAAAGCACTCCTCGATGTCTCTTTCATGTCTATTATCTATCATTACTTCAGGCTGTACACCGTCTCCCTGGTCAATATTCTTAACATCTGCTGTAAATGTGTCCTTCCCCACATATTCTCTGACATCAACCCCAAGTGGGCAAGTATTCTCCTTATTGGTCAAGATGGTGGTGTCTGTTCGCTTTCTATGGACTTGCTTGGGTGGTGGAGGAAGTTTTAGAGGAAAACCTTGGTCTTTGGCTGCAGTGATAATGTCGACTGCGTCGGAAAAAATCTGAAGAGGAGGAAATAGATTCTCTTGATCATTAGTTTTGGAATCCTGAGTTTTATTCTTCGCATCTGGGGAAATCTTGGTCGAGGTATTTTCAAACTTCGAACTGCCTTCAGAGGACGATTCACTTTCAGTGTCCATCTCAAAAATTAAGCACTCTTGGCTTGAATTGAATTTTGTCCACTTGCTCTGAACAGTCAAATGTTGGTATGTATCCGTTATATTTCCTGAGGTGAGCGAAGTATGTCCTGCGAGATCAGTTTCTGTAGCCTCCTCCTTCGGATGAGATGTCACAATGTTCTGTTGATGAGGGCCTTCGTCAGGAGCGACCAAAGTTTCTTTACAATAGGGCTGCTCAACCTGTCGGGGAGAATTATCTGATGTGGGCGAGATGTGTGATAAATTCCTTCTTTCCGATGAAATCGTGTCCGGTTCTTCGGCTTTAAACTGCTCTCGGTCAATGAGCGTTTCTGTTTGCTGCCAGGAAGGAAGGACCTGTTCTTTTTGTGCTAGAGATTCATCATGAAGCTGAAGTAGATTTTGCGACTCTACTGGAATACCTTCAGGAGATGGCTGAAATGGGTTGTTTTCGGAAATCTTCGTGTACGCTATTTTATCTGTTTCCAAGAATAAGTTTTCTGCAGTCAAGAATGAGTTTGTAAGTTTTTCCACTGAACTTTGATCAGTAAGAACGCCAGATATTTGCACTTCACCGGATTCTGTTACAGATTCTGATAGTTCTTGCAATTCGGCTGGGTTTGCGGGATCGGAAAATGTCTCTGGTTGTTGAATTTTTACTGATTCAGGCTGACAGTAATTATGCTCTTTTCCTGGTTGTATCTCTGTTGTGCTCACTGGATTTTGTTGGTTTAAGTTTGGATCCATCTTGTCAAAGTGCTGGTCAGCTTCCTGTGTAACCACATCCTGGTAGAGATTCTCTTCTTTTGGCACCACTTCTTCCGAAGATGGAGGGTAATTCGTAGCTGACGTTCGACAAGGGTCGTCTGCTTGGGTGGTTTGAAGCCTCGTTATATGGAAATGATGATGACATTGACTTTGCCTGGAGGCATCCGTTCCTTGGAAATGCAAATACGGAATTTTTGGTTCACAAATAGGTGATGGTCCTGGGTGGCCAACTATTATATCCACAGGAGAGTTTGTGTGACCTAGCTGACCTTCATTTGTCATAACACCAACAACCACATCAATAGGTTCACTAACATTGTGTAAGTCACTTAATGATCTAGCGCTATTCGAAATAGAAGAGTTGGTCCCGCTTGAAAGTTTGGAGGAGAAAGCTTCCGTGGACTCACGCATATTCATAAGACTCAATTCGTTAAGGACAATTTCTTGTCCTACTTCAGAGAAGGAAGAAGATCTGCTGCGATTTCTGCTAGAATATTCTCGAGAAGGTGTAGGGCTAAAAATTTCATTGATGTCTTTCCAGCTATCTAAATCGTGTTCCCTAGCTTGCCTCGTCTCGCAGATTTTTGAGCTCGATGGATTCGCTACAGATACATCATTTGGTGCACAGATTTCTGAAAAGCTCTGGGCTGGCGTACGTGGTGTGTGGATAGGTGTCGGTGCTGTTGTCAGAAAGGCACTTGGAGGTGTTGGATGCGGAGTTGGCGCAGGAGTGTTGCGAGAGCTTGACCACGCACGAACCGGTGTAAGTGGTACGCTGTGACTTGCAGAATAGAGAGGTGTTAACGGCAAACTCTGAAGAGCTGGAGAGAAAACAGGCCTTTGGTCGGGTTGATCATCATCCCCATTTTCTTCTTGCTGAGTTTGGCGAGCGGCAACAGCTTCAAGGCGCTCACTTAACTCGTTAAGCTGATCAATAATGGCAAGATGTAATTTTTCTTTTCTTTGAGCAGGGGGTGAGTCTTTGGGAGAAACATCTTTGATTACTTCTTCTACAAAGAGTACAGGATCATCGGTATCTGATTTTATGTCAGAAATTGCAGCATTTCTTCCGACCTCGTTTGCCTCAGTTTCCAGAACCAGTAGCTGTCCTGTGCGTGGAATTGTAGGGGGTGGCGGGATACGAACAAGTTGGAACACCTCTCTACCACCCTCCGACTCAGTTGAACTGTTGCCTTCTAAGGGAGTCCTTGTACACACTTTAACATACTCTGATGCTACTCCGTCACCAACTGTTCCTTCGATATTTGGTACGAACACAATCTCAATATCATCATCAACCACGCTCGAAATGTTGTCAGTATCATGATGCTCGTCTGTTAGAGAGTCCACGAGGCCAATTCTCCTTTTGCGATTGCTTTCTGGAGGGGGAGGAAGCTTAACTAATTCCACATCAATCTCTGCGCTCACATCATTAGAAATCGATGCATCTGGTTGAATTCCCCCCACATTTTCGAGCTCCACTTGCATGGGTTGAATACTCAGAGAAACATTGGTGACATCACTGAGAGGCCTCTCAAGGTCCCCAGCTTCCAAACCAATCTGCATGTTACTAGTTGGGTCAACTGTAGCGTCATGCTTATCGGAAGCCACCGAGAGGTTTTCCAGGTCATCGCCCTCTCTCATCATCAAGTCGTCATCTGGTCTTTGAATTCCAGCTTCCTCAGGATTTGGCTTTACGACATTTGCATTTACTAGATTAGTAATGGACTCACTTGGCTCTGCTAAATCATTTGTTTCTCCCACAGGAACTTGTGAACCCGAAGTTGAACCAAGATTCCTTGGCATTTCTGAAAATGATAGCATGGAACCAGATACCACATTGCCTGTTCGTGATTGAGAAGACAAGGTTATTTTTGAGATACCACTTATGTCTGATCTGTTTCGTTGGTGGGCCGTCACTCCACCTGTGCTCGATAAATTGTCGACAGCTCTTCGATACACATTTTCCATCTCTGTCTTACTTGCCATCTGTCCTTGAAAAGGCTCTAAAAAAGTCGCTATTGAATCTTCTCGGCGGAAACCATCGAATCTTTGGTACGAATGTATTTCTACAGGATCAAGGTTAGAGAGTGACACACCAGGCTCGGTAACAAACATCCCACTCAGAGTGTCCACCACACTCGCAGAATGAATGCTAAGCGATGGATCGTACACTTCTCTTCTTCCGTGTTCCTCCTTGTGTGTCAAATCTGGACGAAGCTTCTGAACAAAATAGATCAGGCTTACACCAACGAGAACAGAACAAGATGAAACAAAGAATGCGGTTGTAAAGGAATCCGTGGACTTGTAAAGTTCTCCTGTAAATTTAAAATGCGAGTAAACAAGGGATGTTTAGAGAAAGAGTTTTTCACCATGGTTCCTAACAACGGAATCTTACTCAGAGTTTTCTTTCCCAAGACGCATATCAGTTATGGTGATCTCCTCATGTAGGTAAAAGAACAAGCACACACATGTGGCAATTGGAAAGTTTTCCCATAGATTGGCACAATTAATTTTTAATGATGTGGATTGAAAAATTCCAAGAGTAGTGGGGCCTAGGATCGGGCTGAAATAACGAGAAGAAAAACACATAACACATTTTACATATTTTTAAGATAAATGATATCATTTGATCGTTCCAAAAAAACAATTAGTGCGCGGTTGTTTGAAAGAGTCGACCAAGTAATAACGATGTGCCTGAAGCACGTAGTCTCACCTAAAACGGGAGGTCCCAGGGTTAAAGGAAATGCCACCAAGCCGTACTGGATGCCAAGTGCTTTGGCCATTAGTTCCTTTCCAACAATGTCCTGGGTGATAAGTGGAACCGTCACTACAAAACATCCATCAAAGAATCCAGCAACCAGTGCGTACGCGAGCAAACCGTGATAACTCCGTGCAGCGGTGACACACATAGAGGACACACTCAAAACGGTGGCGGAAATGACAAAAATATACAACCGTCTGACGCGCGGGAGATCCGCAAGACGGCCGCATAGGAGTTTACCAAATATTGCTGATATTGAGAGGTAGCCTAGCAAAAGAGCCCCTTGGGAGACAGGGATACCATGTGACAAAGCCATCCGGACCTACGATAAAAACAAGAAAATATCGATGTAACTATACATCCGGACGATCGTTTGGGTAACCAGTGCAGATTGGCTACAATTAGCTGCGGTAACTGATAAATCTCTTTACCAGTTTCTGAAAATTTTACTGTTCTGTGCAATTGATGAACTTTACTCACCAAGTACGTGTATGGAAAGAAGTAGGCGAACAGAATAAAGGACAATGACACCAACCACATGGGAAAAGCTCGGTCTCTCCATGGCCGAGGATCAATAAGACCTTTCAACCGGAATGACAGACTTCGTCTTTCGAATGGCAAATACTCGACTGGCGGTGGGATATAAGCGCACCCGCACAAGAACGTCAAGGCGGAAAATACGCTCAATACACGCATTCCCCCGCGCCAGCCGTACTTTTCGTCAAGTTCCTGCAACATCACGTTGAAGATAAGCGTTCCAAATCCGGCGCCGGTCATGGTAATCCCATTAGCAAGAGAAACGTTCCTATTAAAGTAAAACCTTAGGACGAGCAGCCCAGAAAAGAACAAGAAGCTGCCCCCAGTTCCCCACAAAACGCCAAATGTAAAGTACATGGTGGAGATATTCGATGCAAATGAGGTCACCAGTAAAGAAAAGGTAGTCAAGACGCTTCCAGCGCACGCCATGACGCGGCATCCAAAATGTTCACAGAGGGCCGTAGTGATGGGTCCAATGACGAAGAGGAATCCATAACCCAAGGAGCCCACCCACGCTGTTGACAAATTGGACCAAAAAGATTCTGTTATTATGTTTAGCGAAACAAGGTATAACTTAGGCATCTTTTGGAATAAATGTAGATGGTTTGGACTTAACATCATTTCTTGTCACCTAGGAAATATTTCAGGATATCCATAGTTGATGTGTAAAGACTTCACGCAGATGCTTACCTAAAAGGTGCATAAATCGTGTAGACCTTTACACGCGCGAATTTTGTGCACTCGCTACAGGAATTAAAACTTGATTGTTAAACTGTATTATTAAAAATCACGATTGGTTTTTGTTCCTAGAGAATGTTTTGCTTTAGGAATGCACACGTGTACGACACACACTACTTTAACTTACTTAGTTTTTCTCAGCAAAACAGAATGAAATGACTAAGCTTGTTAAGACATCCTATAAAGTTAATATTTTTTCAGATTGTTTTCGTGAAAACATATATAGAATGTTGTGGTTTACACGACAAATGCGAGGTGAACTTTTAAAAGTTTAATATTGCGCGCAAGGAAAGAAAGTACTTAAATCAGAATTGCTCTTCGCAACACTGCCTACCTGTCGCTGACTCGCCAGATTTAAAATCAGTTAAAAGTGCAATGAAAAGTGTTCCAAAAGACTGTATAGTCCCGAATATGACGCCTTGGACAAAAAACGAAGCGATACACACGATCCAAGCCCAGCCAGCATCAACCTGGTACCGACAAAATCTCCTGGCTGCAGTAAACATATTATGCTAAGTCACGCTCTGTTTTGCCGCATGAAGTGCCACGATCAGCCGTTCAAAAGCAGCGATCATTCCAACAGAAAAGTCCTCTCAACCTATGATTGCTTATTTGCCGGGTAAAGCTTCGAAGATGTTCGTCTTTTATTTGTGTCGTAGGTTCTAATTTGTAATTCATTCGCTGTTATTACGCGCGTGCGCAATTAATGAATGCGAGTAACAGTCCATCGTGTGGTCTGATCGTCGATGAGGTAGTCCTGAGAAGGGCTGCTGTGGATCACAATGACAAGCCTTCTTAAATCGTAAAAAGCTCATTGAAATATTATTTCATTTAATTCTAAGTCAGTTTTGTCAAGAAGACAGTAACTGAATTAGCGTTGCGCGCGATCAGCGTGCGTGTGCGCGGGCTCAGAGAAATTTTTAATTTGTAAGCTCGTAAACTGAGTGACGCGTACAATTATCGCGAGTGCGCTTTACGTCTCGGAGAGCCGTATTTTTGAGGAATTTTTACGAAGTTTTAGTATTAGTCGTGTTACCGTGTTGTGGTTGTTTTGGCCGATTGAACGTAGATTTGTTTTTCGAGGGTTTTTCCGTAATTGCTTAAGGACAGTATTTACTAACAACAATCCTTTTCAGAACCAAACACCGTTATCGACCGACAATTACACTTCAAGATCAACAAAATAGAGGGGCATTTTGAACTAATTTCGTTGACTTAAGATACGTTCTATAAACATAAATGTTAAGCAAAGAGGAAATTGTTTACAAAAAAGAGAATAATCAACAAGAAGAACTTTGGGATACCCTCAACAAGAAACACGTATTGGATTCATCGTGGGCTCAGAGAGGAAATTTATTTCTGAATTCTCCAATGACTTCACAGTTTCGTCCACAAAAAACCTTTTTTCCAACACCTGATATTTACATAACATTAATTCGTTCAAAGCCTTTCTGTTTTTCTCTACCCTTTCCTTTCTAGCGGTTTCGATTTGGTCAGAAAAATCCCTTGGATTGCGATGGAACTTTCAACAATCGTTGTAGCGATTTCAGACTAGTAGCTTTCTACCAACATTATCTCAAAATGGCTTTTTTTACGCGAGATGGCAGCAGGGTCAACGACAATACACGGCTAGGCTTTTGTTTCCAATCCATAACTTGTTTTGCCTTCAGTTCTGTCAGTGTTTAGAGGCACTGGAGCAAGGTGTAAGTGAATTATTTTATTGACCTGTGCTTCAAAAACTGGGTGTGTTGATGTTTTTCACCAACTTGGCGCTGTTTTTTCTCTTTAAAGGCGGCGTGTGCACTTTGCGGTGACGTTAATGCGCAACTTTTCCCAGCCCTGTGCTCGTTGTTGATATTAGGCTGATTTAGCAACAGGACGGGAACGTCAGTTGACGACGGGAAAGCGCGCGGAAAGGACTGAACACGACTTCCGGTGCTAAATTTGCCGCTCTGCCATTGGTCAAGCCAGTTGTTTGAGTTGCGCACGCCGTCGTCGACTGACGTTCCCGTTCTGTTGCTAAATCAGCCTATTTTTGATTTAATCTCTGGTTCCTGGCGATTTGCACGTGCTCTATCACATGCGTATCACGTGGATTATGGCTCCCCGCGAATTTGCTCAAATGGCTTTCAACAGTACTCAGGTTCCTCTTAAACAAACTGTCATTACTCATATCAATACATTGAAGTGGTGCCAAAATCCTACGCACACGACCACCCTCGGGTGGCCATGCCAACCACTGAAGCATCACGGGAACGACCGGTTTGTTCATTGATTCAGCCAGGCTGAGATCCTTTATGCAGTTTTCGGAGCAAACATACTTGGGTGTCACGCAACACACGACAGCTACAGCAGCCTTGATGTTTCGCTGAATCTGACTCTGTGAGTTCTCGTGGGTTGGTGATTTGCTCGCGGCGTGACGCTTGTTTGCGTTACTCACGTCCGTCCAGCACTGGAATCCGTGACTCTCTAAGAACTGGACAAGTACCTGTACTTTATTTTGTACATCCCAGTGGTAACTGAGGAAAAGGTTTGGACGTGGAGATGTGTCTTCCATCTCGACACTGCTCATCTCTACGAGGGAAAACAGTTGATGGTCAGTGGCTAAGGTAGCCACGACAATATATTTTGAAGGTTATAGATTCTCCCGTTACTGTTTCCATGAACAAGATTGAGCAAAGGGAGCACCATGGGGCTGGTGAATTTATTTTTCATTAAACAACGAATAACAAACTCAGAAAAATTATCCGAACACATTTACCTTTTCAACTGGCAAATAATGAAAAAAAAAAGTTGAAAGCACTTTCCATTTTGATTTCTCCTGTCTTAATAACTACATAACTGTGCAACGTTTTCGATTTAAAAAAAAACTACATTGTGTTACTCTCTTCGAGTCAATTTTCCTTCTATAACTAACGAGGGATTTTTATGACTTTAGGATGAACGAGAAGGTGTAGGAAGTTTTTATCACCCACCAGGGACTGCTGCCATCACTCTTAGGGGTTTAAGACCCTCAAACATTCTATCCAAGAATTCCTGCTCCAAGATCACGGCAGGCATGTTGCGAAAAGGTTTTAAGCGGTACAACAGTATGGCAACACTATCTTCGTATAGATTATCCTGAAAATTCACTGCTGGGCAGCTTCCCAGGATGGCTTGTAGGTTGGGTCGAAGTTTATCCCACGAGTTGGCTGTCATAGCAACTAGAAGAGGTTTTCCTAACCAATCAGCAAAGAGGACCTCATTGTAGACAAACAGTGACGTAGCAGCTGCCGTGGAGAGGAGGACGATCACGTGAGAAGAGGAGGCCAAGTGTGGAGAGTTGACCTGTAGGAATTCTTCCCTGGATTGTCCGAGTCGCTCGTGTTTAAACACCTGAAAAAAATTATAAAGAAATTCGAGAAGTATTCGACGCATTTTGTCCATCATTCATTGCACTGACTTTGATTTAATGTCATCATAGTCTGCTTTCTAGGTAATAGCGATCCTCAAGCTATTGATATATGAATAATTTGAACCACTGTCTACCCATATGCTGGGCCCATTGTCTAATACGATAACATGGCTAAAATACCAGGCGCGAATCAGTAAATTCGACTCCCCATTGTCAAATAAGCGCCGACGCTGAATAAGCACTGCACCGTGGACGCAAAAAGTTAATAAACGCAGCGACGATTGTAAGTAAGCTATTCCGAAAAAGTAAAGTTCATTCTTATATTCCACCCCTCCCGCCCCCAATACTACTCTAATACAGCGCAAGTGTGACCGTCACGCGGTCACGCGTTCGCGAGAAGTACGAGGCTCCTTCTCATGCGAATCGATAAATGTCTGAATGCAAGATTTGATTTGTGTCATTAATTACATAAGCCAGTTGACACTTGATGAGAAAAGGTTTAGGTAAAACAACTTCTCTCCCACTGTCTCATCCCTGAGAGTTAGCAAGTGAACGTTAAATTTCGCTTCCGTTGTTCTGCGTTCGTGCAAAGAGGCATGCAAAGTTAAAATAATTGGCTTTGGTCTAACAGAACAAAAAAATAAATCAGTCTCTCGCTAATGGATAGAAAAACGATATTTGAACCCTCAGTTCAACAATCACAAATCCTTTGACATGTTAATTAACTTAACGTGCAACACAATAGCGTGACTCTTAAATCCGCTAATTGTACATTTCTAATTTACCTTGAGGTTTTTCTGCACCAAGTCCGCTCGAAGATTATGATAAAACCGAGCATCACTGGGATCGCAAATAACATATACAGAATCTTCTTTGACTTTGCTCTTTTTGCACTTCAAATACCAATTTCCTTTGAGTTGATCTTGCTCCTCTTGAATTTTCCTGGCTTCTTGCAAAAGTTTCTTTCGAGCGACTCGACTGTCAATATTTAAATGGGTTTCCATGTCAGTTTCTTTTATGGAAACCAACAAGAAGCCGTCGATTTCGTTCTCTTCGAAGCTTAGAGCACAATGTGCTTGCATTTTAAACGAAGCAAGCCAGGCCTGTACATCGTGGATGTTCCACGAAGATACCGGTTTCTTTCGGTCTAATTTCAAAACGTCTGGTTCCCTTGGAGGAGTTGGAATGCGCAGGCCGAATAAGGGAGCATACTTCTCCAGGGCTTCGCTGAATTTGCCTACCACTACTGACGAAAGTTCAGCCACACTTGAAGCAGAGTATTTACTTAAATTAAGCGCTCGCTCCGCCAGTTGTTTGTACTCTTGTGGAAGCTTGTCAGACAGATTAATGCAGAATAATTTTACAGGCTTTTCAACCTCTTCGTTTCCCTCTTTCTCCTCGTCCCGATTGAGTAATATCCGTCCTTCGTGACAACAAATCAACGAATTCAAGTAGGACTCAGATAAGAAAATAACAGCTGCACGGCACTTTTCGACAATCTCTAATCTCTGCTGATAGCAAGATGGACTCTCTATGGGCTGGCTGTCGTCTTTATCGAACCAAATATCATCGCAAAATCCGATATTTTTCAGTTCTTTAGTGGTGTAGGAAATAAAGCGTTTTTCTAAGAAACTCGCCTCCGGCGCGTAAGATACAAATATCGCTCTCCTTTTTGCTCTTCGTGGACTGACTGATTTAGTTGGAGATGTTGCTTCGTTAGATCCCTCAGTCGAACTGGCGTTTTCAGAGATGCTATCCCTGCTATTTTCTTTGTCGTTAGGCAGCCCTTTAGGGACTTCGAGTTGCTCGTGCGTTGCATCAAGGTCTGTTTGTCCACTATCTATCCCATTGGCACCATTTTTGTTGACTATGTTGCGATTATTCTTTTCGCCTCTCTCTTCTTCTTCGCCGTTTTCTGCCGAATTTTCAGGGCCGTTCGATTTCAGGTCCTGTAATCCTGGCAGATTACGATTGTCAACATTACCGTCAGTTTTAACCTCATCAAGTTCGAGTGCTTCTTCACTCTCGTCCGTCGGCTCTCCAGGCGTTTTCTCCTCGTCCATTTTCGTTTATAAGGTGCGGTTAGCCAGAGTTATAAACACATTGCACCAGGGCAAATCTTTTCTTGTTTTTGATTTTGTCTCTCTCGCCTTCGAACGAGCAAACAAGCCTTTCTCCAAGTGATAATATATTCAACCAATGCGAGTGAAGCAGAAATTACTAATTAACCATGTTTCCTTGACAACCTCGTGCCCTAACTGAAGCCCTAACTAGAACACACCAAAAGGTCACAAAACTTGACAGGCGTGGGATAGACACCTTCAGCAGCTTTCCCCCACCCCCCCCCTCTCTCTCTTAAAATATAGATTATTTATCTCCCAAATGATATTAAATCAATAATCTGCGGGCATACAAGAATGCCTTCGTTGTTCAACAAAATATTACTGACATCGACAATGTTTACCGTCTATGCAATGCGTAACTATACTGAATTCACCTGCCACCTGGTTTTACCATTCATTCCTAGCCTGTTTCCATGCCAGGGGGAAGCTATTTCCTGTATCGAAATAAATTTTTATGGTCGAAAGGAGAACATCTCATAAGCCAAAGATACAAATAAACGAGGTGGAAAAGGGTTTTCTTTGTGTTGAGGTCCCGATGCGGAAGACGAGGGAAAGCTATGACGTTCACCAGAGGTCACATGCTGAATTGTTATCTCTTTCCATGACTTCGTTTCTCTCGTCATACCCCTCCCACCTTTCCCTTACCCCTTCTCAGGTAAACGTTGCTCATCAAAGAACTAGATAAAGGACTTAACAATGCTCAGGACACAGAGTATCAATGTGACCGCTGTCCACGCTAGTTGACACATCGAGGACACATTTAGTCGGAACTTACCGTATCATAGGTAATTTTATCGGCCATGATGTGGCGCGAATGTAATTGGGCAATGTTGAATTGAGATCCCTCGTTTTCCCCTTCGTAACTTCATTGAGAAATTCTAACACAATGAATTGCGAGGAAGAAGTTTTCAAAATTGGAAAGCAGCTGGAGAAGATAGTGGGACAGGAAGGAGCGGTAAGAAGAACATTTGTGATCATTTTCGCAGCCACCGGCCGGCCTAAGTATATTTTTGCAATAAAGCGTTAGTAAACACCACTAAAAACCCAATCATCAGCTCTGCTCGTAAGGCAGAGATTTGAAAAATACGTACCAGGTAGCTGAGCTGTCTAAAACGAATGGTTTTATTTTTGATTTGTTGATTTGGTCATCATACCGGAAGCGCATGCTGAATTGTTCATGTTCAAAGTTGTACGAACACGCGTTAAGGATCGAATTTCCGGCTGGAAAATCTTACAAGTGCAAGCACACAAATCAGCATATTCAGCTCGTGGCTTGAAATTCCGTCATTTGACAATTATTTTTCTTTGAAGAGTTAGCTATGGAGAATTGGTACTTAATGTTTAAAATACTCTTGCGCTTAGCTAAATATTGAGTTTATTTTGCGCGCTTTTTAGAAAATGAAAGAACACACACTGAAACTTCATTTCACTGAAATAGAATCGGGAATGAAAATTTGTCGGACTTTTACGAGTGGTACTTTATCATGTTGGAATTTTAATGTTTGAAATGACAACTGGTGTCTCCATACCCAAAAACACCTTGCATGAGCAGTACTGTATTCAGCTCTTCCTTTTAATATCAATATGATAATAATACTTTAACACCTTTCCTAGCAATTTTTCCAACAATAATTTTTATTATTGCTTCTGGTGCACTTTCAATTAATTTTGAAAGAAAGAAAGTTGTTGCCTGAATTTAAAAGAAAAAAGCAGCCATATTCTTTTTATAAGAAAATAAAGAATTACTGCTTTGTTGGTGATATGTTAATTTCTTATATTGGTTCACTTGTCATTTTTTTTTTGTCAAATCCAATTGAAAAATTTCAAATGCTGTTTTCTATTTTTTTAGAGTAGGTGTTACAAATATAGTTGAAAAAGTGGCGTGAAAAGGAATGAGCAATGGTGTTTACCATGCTTTGACATTACTCTCCTAATTTACGAGGAAGTTGCTCTAAACATCAGTTTTTCACAACTTGCTATGGTGATTTACCGTCCTGTTTTTGCCACCAGATTCAGAACAACAGTTCCTTTGCCAACACCCATAGCAGCAACCACACAAGTTCTTTTGTCAACTTTCAAATGAATTAGAAATGCATTCTACTGTGGTTATTTAAGGAATTTTTATTTTTAGGAATTTTTGCATCTCAAGTTTAAGGAGCACTTTATTCAAGAGTTCTATTCCCAGAAGGATTTATCAATATATTTTTTTTCACTTGATTATTCCAGATGGATTCTGACAGTGCAGTGGATCTCTTGAAAAGGCTGAAAGACCTCCCCATCACTCTTGAAGTGCTTCAAAAAACTAGAATAGGCATGTCTGTCAATACTCTGAGAAAAAAGAGTGAAAATGCAGACCTTCAGACACAGGCAAAGTCACTCATTAAATCCTGGAAAAAGCTTTTACCAGGTTAGGAAAGAATTTATTTATAAAAAAAAAAAAGCAAAACCAGTTTTAACCCTCTCACTCCCAAGATCTCAATAGAAATTCTCCTCACTGGCTACCATATAGTACTTAAGGTGTTGATGTAGAGAATTTGGTATTGGATCAACTAATAATCTCCATTGGATATTTTCTATATTCTCATCACTTGCCTGCTTCATTTTGTATTGATATTGTAAGGAGAAATTCTCTCTTGGTCATTCATGGGAACAGGGCTAAGAGCAGCTATACTGTTTGCTTAAAACTTACATCAAATAAGTGATTATTGACTGAAAGGATTTCAATCTGTAAATTTATCTGGGCTCAGTTTCTTGAGCACTACACAAGTGTATCTGTGTATCATGTGTCACATTACTCACAGACTCAGGTATTTCAGTGTTGTTGTATTTATTTGTCTATGTCCTTTTTCAATATGTGTTTTTTAACCCTTAAACCCCTGAGTGATTAGCATCTAATTTCTTCCTACAATATCAGCCCTGAATCACACATTAAGGTCACGAGAATAAAGGAAATGGTCACCAACTAGAGAAGTTCTAGATTTTGAAACAAATTCTCCTCATCAGCACCTTAGGAAATGTATCAAGAACAGTGTGGATAATATGCATATTGATATTAGGGTGTAAAGGGTTGAATGATCTGGATTTTCCAAGTGGTACATGTGATTGCATATAGGAAAATGATGTTGACAACATCTACAAATAAATGGTAGTAAGAGTTATTGGAGGACCTATCTGTTTTAAATAGATGAACCCTGTAAAGAGAAAGTATGAAGTAGTCAGAAATAGCTCAACTCTTTATTTCACTAAACAGAGAA
The DNA here is from genome assembly GCF_036669915.1 of Pocillopora verrucosa. NCBI lineage: Eukaryota > Metazoa > Cnidaria > Anthozoa > Scleractinia > Pocilloporidae > Pocillopora > Pocillopora verrucosa. Next base: position 16,997,276 of record NC_089313.1, read on the forward strand.
ATCAGGAGGAAAGAATGAAGAATCCAACACAGATAGAAAAACTCCAAACAGTGAAAAATCAAGTCGAAGCAATTCACCTGCAGAAAAGGCAAAGTCTTCCACCACACCAACCACCCCTCAAGAAAACAAAGTTGCCACATTCCCGCCCCCAAAAGTCACAAGTGACTCTGTACGGGGAAGGTGTAGAGAAATGATTGCAAACTCCCTCAAAGTGGAAGAAGGTATTGAACCAAGTAAGTAAAAAACTGATTTATTTCTGAATTCCTTATAGTTTATACCTTTTTCTTTTATGTTACATTGCAATTGATCCATTTTGCATCCACTTACCAGATCCTTCAGCTCCACCATTTTTGAGGTGAATTCAAAGTTGTCTTTGATGCAGAGTTGCTCATTCCTGGATTCAATTTTGTAAAAGTTTGCTTTTTTGTTGTCCCACTGGGGAAGGATAATTTCAACAATCTCGAGATGCCTCTGACTCAGGAGTATAAATGGAGAGGAGTGAACTGTCAAGGAAATGTCATGAAATTTTGGGAAATGAGATATGGGGGAGGGGGGGTGGGGAAGGGAACCCATAATAGGGTACAGTATCTCATCTTGGGGAATTAGCTGTCCTCTGCTCTCAGGACGGCTTGATCCCACATTGACTAAAACATATTTTGCTATCAATTTGTAAAGTGTATTTTGTTGGCAAGTTCTTGTCTGTCCTACTTGAGTTAGCTCACCTAAGGGCCTGCTACAGAGATCGCTGACCACTTAAATAGTCATTGTTGTGATTGTATATTTGCTTAGTGTACTTATTTTCAAAAAATACAAAATCTCATCCCTAAATTGTCTCACAACATAAGAAAGTATCATTACTGATATTTGAATTTGTGTTTCTTTTACAGCCACTACGCCTGAAGACTTTGCTGCAGCTTGTGAGGAATGTATCCTTCATAAAGTATTCATGTATTTCTTATTTCTCCAGGAAAGGTGAAGAAAAATTAAAAATTTTTAATCGAAACTTACAATATTGGTGAAAGTTCCACAATTATTTGGATATTTGTGGAAAAATGATCATTTAAGGCCTTGCACAAATCTAATAAAATGGCATTTGCATCATGGTAACTCAGATGAATACTCGAGCTCAACATCCTTGTGAGAAAAAGGACTATTTATTTTATTAACCCTTTAACTCCCCTGAGTGACCAAGACAGAATTTGTCCTTACAATATCAACACAGAATCAAGCACACAAGTGAGGAGAATAAAGAAAAAGAACTAAAATAAGGGACTACAAGTTGATCCAATACCAAATTCTCCAAATCAAAATCATTAGTGTTTTATGGCAGACTGTAGGGAGAATTACTAAAGAGATCTTGGGAGTTAAAGGGTTAATTATGACTTGTGTCCAAGATATATGGAAAGTTTGAGCAGTCCCACCTTTTTGGTGAAGTCCAATGCTTGAGTCAAAATAGAGCTCTATCATTATTTCAGAGTTTACGTTTTAGGAAAGTAAGACAGATACTAAGTTAAAATAAATCACCATGTCTTGGCTAACTTTTTACATTCATGTGACAGATTTCACCAAGAAGGAGGAACTGCTCATGGTTTATGTTTAACAGAGCTAATGCCATAATTGATTATTATTCATTGTTACAATTTTTCTGTAGAATTTGAATTATTAACTGACAGATTTAATAATTTTTGCACTAGCTTTTGAGGGATCTGCACCATGACTTTGTTCCTTAACCTTTTTTCAAGGTATATTTCAAGAGTTTAGGGACACAAATATGAAATATAAACAGCGTGTCAGAAGTCGTGTCAGTAATCTTCGGGATGCAAAAAATCCCCTTCTTAAAGTGAAAGTACTCACTGGTGAGATTTCACCAGGAAGATTTGCAACAATGCCTACAGAGGTAAATATTGTTCAGTTCATTGTGGCAGAATTTTTCAAAGTAGAGGAAACCACTAGGCTTTAGTTTCCTTTTGTTATAAGTAAACTGGGTTTTTCTGTTGGTAAATTCAATTTACAGCATCTCATTTTTTTTCTTGAAAGCCAGAGCCAAATGCTCCACTGAGGAGAATTGATGATCAAACTTGTCTGTTGCTATCTTTAAACTAGCTTGCTTTTCTTAGCAAGTTTTCTATGGTAGAGGTTATTGAGTGGTCAAGGCAAGTGTTTTGGTGACAAGACTGCCTGTCTCAAGTGGCATGGTAGCCTACAAACAAATTGACCTGCCAAAAAATAACAACACTGGCTGAAAATAACATTTGCCAAAGGGTATAACTCAACAGGGAAGTGTACTTGTCAATTACAATTTGCAGGTGTAATTAAGGTTTCAATAAAGGCCAGCTACTGACAGTCCACTGCCCCCTTGAAGACCTGCTACTGCCATTTGTTTAGCCAGCAAGCAGGCTCTTGTGTTTGGGTTTTGCCTTAAAGCCCATTTTTTGGGCACAGCCTCCTATGACACCATGGGAAGCTGCTCATTGAAAAAGTTATCAGAACCCCTGGTGTAATTGTGGCACAGTTAACTACCGGTAGTAAATGATGTGTGCTGTTACCCAAATGAAAAGCTTATCAGTAGTACTACAACTGTTCTGTTACATTGCTCTACGTTTGTTACATACTGCACTGTACATACAGTGCACTATACCACAGCCATTAATTTTTTTATCAATTAACCCTTCAACTCCCACCTAAGATGTGATTGTTAATTGTCTCCTTTAGCTGTTGCACAGTTCCTTGCAATTCGTTATGAGGATTTGGTGTTTGATCAAGAGAAATAACGTTAACCTGATAAGTTTGAGTATTCTCATTACCTGTTTGCTGGAGAATGTATGGATATTATAAGGAGAAGTTACATGTTAATCACACCTGGGAGTTAAAGGGTTAAGGATAATTTTTATGAGAAATTGGACTGTACATGATATGCACAATCACTTTGGAGATCCAAGGTTTTAACCGGCTGTGTTGAAATTTCCCTGTTAGGAAATGGCAAGTGACGAGATGAAACAGTTTCGGCAGGAATGTGCCAAAGAGGGTATTCGTGAAGCACAAGTTGCTAAAAACCAAGGTACCGAAACTGCACTGTTTAAATGTGGAAAATGTGGCAAGCGAAGGACTACCTACACACAACTACAAACACGAAGCGCTGATGAACCCATGACAACTTTCGTTCTGTGTTTAGAGTGTGGAAACCGCTGGAAAGTAAGTACATTGCACCATGTTTCAATGATTGATGTGTATGAAAGTATAACCACTTTTCTTGAGGTTTGCTTTGACAACAGCTGCAAAGCAGAAGAGAAATTCAAACAAACGCCAAGAGGCCAAGTCAAGGGTCTTGTTTTTTATAAAGAGCGAACAATTCTAGCAGATTACAGGATGTTTGTCACATGATCCTGGTTTAAGCAGGTCCCTCGCGTAAATGGAGGGGGCATAAGTTAGGTATTCAGGGACCTCCACTGTGTTTAGCCTGTGTGTGATAGAATTCTATCACCATAGGTGGCGTACCCCCCTTAACCCAATGATGAATCCAGGCGGTGACCGACTCTGATTTTAAATTTAATTCCCCTCCGTACCTGATAAAAATCGCCGAATGCATAAATTCCATTCGAATGTAAGCCCTTAACCCTTTAACGCCCAGAAGTGATTCACATGTAACCTCTCCCTACAATATCTGTCCACTATTTAGCAAGCTGGTAATGAGAGTATTCGAATGTATCAGGTAGAATTTGTTTTCTTTATCTAACACCAAATTCTTGCAACTAATTTACAAGGAAATGTGTAGCAGCTAGAGGGGAGAATTAACAATCAGATCTTGGGTGTTAAAGGGTTAAAAGAGTCCTTTGAAAAACTAGGTGTAACCCTTTGTTCTGAATCACCATCTAGCAATCCTCCTCTAGTTTCGTGCGCGAGAGAGAGACGCTAACGTAGTGTGGTCCCGTCTTCATCGCCTTTCCGGTCTTAAAAGTTTGCAAGGATTTCATTCAGCGCAGGTTACTAGCGGTGTACCTCCGCCTATAAAACCTCTTACCGCTAACTGTTGAGCCTACGAGCAGGCTCTCTTGTTTGATTTTCTCCTCACGGCCCCCCAGGAGGAAATTGTAAAGTAGCCGGAGCACTATCTCATCGCGATAACGGCGGCCTTGCGGGGTGGGGTGCTGGAACACGAAAAGTACCCGGCGCAAATGCTTGAAGTAGCCGGTGACTTGCGCCGGGCGCCGGCTAAATTTGAAAACCCTGCCCCTTTCAAGGCACGGCTACCTGTTACACCGTCGGCAACCGCCTGGGGAAAAAGTTGGTGAAACCCCTGAGTTTGGTATTCCATCACTTGTTCTGTCTTCGGACCTTGCGTTATCCAGTCCGTCCTCGTGTAGTGATCTTCCTATCTTTTTCTAATGCCGCAAACTGGCAGCTAATTAAAACTTTCCTTCGCGAGACGCTCTCAATAGGAATACTTTCCGCAATATTAGAGAATTGAAATTTCGATCGGCTGAAAAAAAAATTTTTTTGGTATGCATACTCACACTTGATAGAGTTCACAACTCCGTCCAATACGACAGTATATTGTATCTCAGCTTCAACAATGTAAATTGATATTATGGTTTCAGAATCACCATTAGTTCATCTGTATTGTGTCTTTAAAAAGAATAACCCACCCAGGATTCTTAATACATTACAGTTTATCTAGTCAAATATTGTTAATGTGCCCTTGAAGTGGGGTTGAATGAAGTCTGTGTTAATCGTACCATTGTGTTGTCCCCCCTTTCCCCCCCCCCCCCCCCCCCCCCCCATATGATTTTTTTTACCATGTACTGTTACGTTCTAGTTGTCCTGGGCCATGTTAGGCCTGTTTGCTCGAAATGTCAGCTTTAGTAACTCTTTACGAAAGCCAGTTTACATCTTCAACTCAGTTGATAAAACCAAACCGCTGATGTGGTACCAAAGAAACTTACTTCTCTTATTCATTTTAATGGTAACTTAATTCTGTTTTAAAAAAAAGTTATTTTTAGCTCTAATGTTCTCTACATATTGTGGATAATGTAGGTCAAATTGTTAGTTTGGCAATTTAGCGAACACTCGCTATTAAACTTAATCATCTAAATTTCCGCGATAATTGTGTAATCATCACCACGTGTGGTAAATGTGAAATAACATGATTAATTATATGTATTAAGCACCTATAATGTAGAATTATCAGTATTCTAAAATTAATCAATTAAAACACTTTTAACTTCTTTTTTTACAGTTTTGTTGACAAAGCAAAGTTTTGCAGATTTCATCTTTTTCCCGACTGCAGTCCTCAGTAATAATTTTTGTTCGTCAGCGCATTATTTGGTTCGTATTTAGAGGTTGAATTTACCAAAGACTGCCTGCATTCGAACCATATTTATTTACAACTAGCTAGAAATCTAGATAGTATCTGTTAGAATTATTCTTAATGCGCTTTTCAATTGAGTGTCGTAAATCCAAAACCTACAGCCAATCAGGAGAAATGAAAATACCCTTCAGAGCCAATGAGAATTCAAAGTAAAAACGATCAAGCTGCCTAAAGCGCGGGAAAACGCGGGCGACCAAGTCGTGATTGGTTTTGGTTTAAAATCTGATTGGCTAAGAAAGTGGCACCAGTTTTCTGGACCAATCACATAACGAAGTAAAGCAAAACCAAAGTAATCCTGGATTGCTTTTGACACTCAATTGAAAATTGCTGTTGTAGTTACTGTGATTGCATGATAACTTGGATTCCCAAAGTGATGGGAGCTGTGTAAACTATTTGTATTAATCTGTGCCAAAGGTTTGATTAAAGTCATAACAAATAACAGAATATAATGAATTGGAACTTCCTATTTGAAATCTCTTTTAACGGGCATACTTCTACAGTAAATCAAACCATCTGTCATTTTGCCCTATTTGCCATTTTCTGAGAGGAAATTATGTGAATGCAAGGTTGTGATGACAAGCTACCGATGGTCAAAACACAATGGTCAAAACTCAGTACCCAATTTTATTTCACAAGTTTGTACAAATTTCTTGCAAGTTGTGGCTCAGTAAACAGAGGTCATTTTCCACCAGTTCAACCTGTAATCTATTTACAATTTATTTTAATTTACATTTTATTACATCTAATCATTTGTCTGCGTTTTCTTGCCATCATTTGATCATTTATTCGAATCTCTTTATTACGACAGTGTTATCTTATAAATAAACATTTGACCGCAAACTCAAGCAGCTGTACAGATGTGTTGCGAGGACATGTCTCAAGGAAACAAGTTGTTCGTACCACACGTCTATTTACAAAATATCTTAGGTCTCTGAGGAAACATTTCTAAACTGTTGAATTGTCTGTCTAACTTAAAAGGAAACTCATTGCTCTACTTGATTCACTAACAGTGATAACTGTTCAAAATCTCCATAGTCTTGAAGAAAGTGACACGCGAGCAAGTTTGTAGGTTATTTAGAAAACGCTAGAAACTTATCAAGACAAAATCGATCCAAAACAGTGCAAAACTTTGAGGCTTAAGTTTTACAAGTAAGAATGTTTTTTGGCAATGTTTTTTGCTCTAAAAAAGGCCAGGCAGCTGGCCTGTTTAAACTGTTTTACAAAGTGCCCATAGGCGTTTTTCCTTATAGAAACTTCTCTTATATACTCTGTTTATGGATACCATTAGATGTACCAAGAATTTGTCACAACTACGGTAATCAAATTTAACGGGTGTCAGTCAGCAGCCTCTTGTCCGCTGGCACTTGATGTGTTATTATATTACATCGTATTTACAGACGAACCTAATATAAACCCACTGTTCCTAAACGAGAATGACTTTGTAAGGGTTTTGCTTTTTTTGGTCAAGTTGGGGTAAAAATCAAAATGTCTTTGTTATGCTACTAAGTAATAATTCTTCTGACCTTCAGGCTGGATGAGAACTTTACTTACAGTACGACTCAAAAAACTAAAGAACATGCAGGAAGGAAGAACAGACAAAACTCTGTAATCAAATCAATAATTTGAATCGAAAACGGATATTTAGGCATAAATGATCTAAGTCACAGTTGGAATTGGAAGGGGAAAGCAACACTTACTTAGTTTGGCGGTTTGGGAATCGAGTATTCTGGTTGGTTTATTCTTCATCCTGTTCCTGTGTAAGATTTTGTCAATGAATTTTTCATGAGTTGATGAGTACGGAATCATAATTTGAGGCGTAAATTGATACTCAGTAGATGGTTGTATGCATCGAAATTGGGTGAAATTCTGCTAATATGTACGACGGAGAAATTCATGACCACTTGTACTGTAAATTAACTTCGCACTGTTCTATAGTAATCCGCATCTTGTGTAAAACATTTCAATGGCTGCGCTTTCCCATGCTTGAACTGAAGAGTTAATTCGTCGCCGTCTTTGTTCAAAAGTCAACGTTGCGCACCAGCCTGGGTCAATGTTTCTTCAAAAGTTGTTTGTAATGTTTCGATTTGATAAATCTTGGAAAACAGTCATGGTACATTAGCGTAAATATATGATCTTGTGCGCATTTAAAGGTGTCTTTATCCGGATTGCTCATGCTTTTATCGATTTCTGCTCGTACTTTAGCATCTAGACTAATCTGTAAACGGAAAAGAGATACGAGAACTGAAATAAAGACACAAAGAAACTGGCATGCGTGAACCTCTTACAGCATAATATCAGTATGCATATTCTCCATACTGTTCTTTATACATTTCCCACGGTGCTGACGAGGGGAATTTGTTTAAAAACCAGGAGCTTCTTTAGTTTGTCATCATTTACTTTATTCTCCTGACCCTAATGTTTGATTCAGGTGTGATATTGTAAGGAGAAACTAAATGCAAGTCACTCTGAGGGGTCAACGAGTTAAAGGCATTTTTTTTTTTTTTTTTTTTTTTAACGAGACGACATGGAACAACGGCTTTAATTTTTCTTTAGTCATTTTGAGTGTGAATTACCTCTGTGGGCGAAAGAGTGGATACATAGTCCTCATAAATCAGTCTTGCTTTTTCTGCCCGAGTGCTTTCGTCCGATTTCTTGTAATCCTCCACAGCCAACCAGAAACTGAGATTTTCCTCACCATATTGGGATCGAAGGAAATCTTGAAACAGTTGAAGACCAAATTTGTGTTTTAGCACAGTTTCGAACGACGTTGGCCACTTCTTCGCCTCTTCGATCGTTGGCCTACGAATCGAGAAACCGCAGAACAAATACATTAGAGTCACAGGTTTATGAATTTTCCCCTAAACACTTTGTCCAGTAACGGTCCTCGACATCATCTTTACTTCTTCGGAGGGTTTCGAAGGTTGTCAGAACATCTTTAATTTTCTGGAATTTTTCGAAAAAGCGAATGATCAATAAAAATGTAGGTGTTTCGTTATCTTACCTTGCACAGTCCAAATCTTGTTCTTTTTTGGACAGCAGAGCAGCTGTGGAGTCTTGTCTGTTGGACAATGGACGTATATCAGAAAATCTTGTAATTTCTTTTTTTTTACATTACGTAACAAGTATCGGATGATAGTTTTAATTTGAAAATTCCCTGCTGAAGGAAAAATTTTCCCATACGTTTTGGCAACAACAGAGCCAATCTTAGGCCAGACCGAACGAAAAAAATTGTATTTGAGGTTTATGAATTTATTGGGTAATAATTATAATTCCATCATTGACCAAGCTTGAGGTCAATATGGCTGGGTATAGGCCTCCTTTATTCGGGTTTTGTGGAAGCAAGATGTTTCAAAGGATCTGGGAAAATATCTACCATTCTATCTATAGTCTTTTCGCCATTATTCTGTTAGTGACCACGCTGGAGGTCAATATGGCTTGACACAGTTATTTTTTCTTTTTTTTGGACGGGAAAAGGAACGTGAAGTCTTGAACCTATTTACATTTTGTTTGTGTTCATATTCTTACCCACCTTGATCCACAGCACACACACCAGTTTGTCTTTGCGTTTTGCTGAGCGTTTGGGTCCTCAGGTGACACAGCGGACGAACACCCTCCCATTGGCTGCAAATTTAATAGGAAACAAGTAGATGGGTTAAGTGTTCCTGAATTCTCTACCTGCGTAACATGCAATCCAGATTAAAAGGTATTAGGCAGGAAGGAAAGTGATTTTTTTGTCGGAGAGGATGCAATCCAGATCAAAAGGTATTAAGCAGGAAGGAAAGTGATTTTTTTGTCGGAGAGGATGTTACGCAAAACTGATGACATCTGCTTCTTGAAACAAAACGCAATCACTGCGTCACCATCATGTTTTGAGTGACGAAATAGGAAACATGCGTTGTGGCTCTTCTCTCTCTCTGTCTGTTTCCTTCAATAGCTAATGATCGTGAAATCAGGACAGAAAGAGTCTAATGAAGAATGGAAGGGTAAACGCTATGCACGAATTCTCAAGACAGTTCGGCCGAACGGAAAATTTTAACAAAAGATGTGACGTTGTTTTATTGCCAGGGATCAATCAAGTTACCTAGCAACCCGACATGAAACGATTTTGAGTGAACAGACTCTGTTCGTCTCAAAAAATACAAGACACTGTGCTCAGTATCAGGGTGGTTTTTTTCTTCTTGATAGGATAGAGGGGTGTTTCTTCACGGTTATTATTATAACGCACTCCAAAGTTTGTTCATTCATTGATATAAAACCAAGACTGCTAGTGGTTCGTCTCTCGTAGCCTTGTTTTAACGAGGTGGTATTCCAATAATTGTTTGGGCGGTATTCTTCATAAATAAAAAATAGTCTGTCCTACAAAGTTAAATCAATTGACCTGGTTCTTTATTTGAAATAGCGAGACAATTCCTCATTCTGACGAAACATCGAATCGAATTTTTCTTAAATCGTCGGCAGAGTATTTTTTTTCTTTACATGACATACACTGCAATAGGAAAATCACACGATTAAAAAAAACTGTAGAATGTTTACAAATTCAGATTTTTTTATTACTAAACATTTCAATTTACGAGCACTTTTGCTCTAATCATTTTTTCTTTGTGAAGCATTGCGGTGCGAAACGTAATTAGTTTCAAAGCAAAACAATGAGCTCATTTATTATTTTTATTATTTTTAAAACTGTGAGACTTGAAATTTCGATTACTACTGAAGATTGAAGCTCGAAATTCGTTGATTTTGCTTATTTACACCCAAAACACTGATAACTTAAAGCGCATACAATAACGGTACACACATTCAAAATCAGAATGAATTTCGAAAAAAATACTGACGTGAAATTGAGCTTCGAGTTTTCTTTATCATATCGAATTTTTCAGTGTTTGTATAATTAAAACACTAAATTTCCATTGCACGTCCTCTTATGGCGTCTCTGGTTCCGTTTGTTCCATCACGATCGGCTGACAAAGAGCGTCAAGCTCGCTTTTCCCTTTGTTTGGCGGAATGGGAAAAGCTGAATTGTAATGTAAATCAAGATCCAGCCAGTTGGTTGCGTAAGGTTAAATTTCGTTCTTCGCAAAAAAATGGTCACTGTCATTAGTAAAATTCTGTTTTCAAATGGGAATGTTTCTTACCAGCGACTCGCTCGCAAAGTTAAAGATTTCAAAGCAAATGGAGTTTTCTCTCTTTACTCTTGCAAAGGAATACAATGCGAGATATTCCGAAAAAGGGACACATGATCGTTGTTTGTGTCATATCGTGGTTATCAAAGCGAGTCACCTTTTTCAGTGGCCATTGATTTATAAGCGATGTTTCTCATGGTAGTGCCCATCAACTGAAATCACTAAATAAAACTTGACTGACCTCATTCTGAAATTCTTTATAAGTCGCCATCGTTTCTCGTTAGTTACAGACGTGGCTGGAACCAATATGAAATTTAACGGAACGCTGAATGCGGTCTCTCTCTTAATACCCTGAGTTTATGTGCGCGCGCTCTCGATGACACAATGATATTATTTCGCAAATTCGTGGCAATTTAACGAGAACAGATTACATTTTCAGTAAAGATGGTAAGAAATTCATTACTCCAGCAGGTGTTTTCAGCCTTTGTGAATAATTACAAAGACGAACATTTTTAAATACACTTTGACGTAGACAGCGGCTGCCCTGCTATTTCCTTACTTTAGACTTGTGAATTTATATGTCTGCGTGTTTTTATCTTCTAATGAATAATAGCGTTGCTTTTCAATGCCAGGCTTTTGAGGAATCATTCTAAAGGGATTAAAATCTTAAAGCTTTTACATTCTCTATTGAAAAAAAGTTTTCCAGATCTTTTAGTAGGAGATCAAGTTCATAGATTGTGCGTTCAGTCTTTTTTTTTGCTTTCAAATATTCGCGATCTTTAAACTTTAGTTCTAAAACTTAAATGGCATGTAAATTTGATAATCCCATCACCTTCTCGAATTTATTCAGAAATTTAGGGCCATGGTACAATCATCGTTCCTAGAGTTCAAATGTTATAGAGTAATCCTGACTTTGAACAACAATTTACCACAGTTGTATCTCCAAACATTTTTAGTAGTGATGCGATAACCGAACAACTTATGTACTCTTTTAATGGCCAAATCGGATCTAATTTTTATGCAACGAAAATTGCAGGAAAAAAATCATACGATAATTGGTTTCTACGCGGGAAACCAAAGTCCCTTGAATAAATAAAAAAGAAAACCGGTCGAATAGATTAGTTATATTACTATGGTGACGGTGTTTCCTTGCTTCTTTAAAACTACATTTCTATTTTAACCATTTTTTATTGCAGCTGAGAAATTTCTTTGTTAAACTGGTTATTTTTCCATAACCTTTTGCGCGGATTTGAAGACGGAGTCTGAGAGAACAGACAGTCTAAAGGAAATCGGCAACGAAACTGACGCAAGCGGAAACGTTACACTGTCTTTTTGGCCTCATCTAATTACTTTCGAGAATGGCGTCTGCTACAGCACTATTTAATGCGACTGCTAAAACATCTGTATTTTGTTTATAACCGTAACATTTTTACTTATCAACTACTAATGCCCCTTTTTTCTATTTTCTTGCTTTCAATTTGGCAACAGCCAATGAAAACGAGAGAAAATCAATCTCCTCACAGAAGTAGATTTCGACTTTACATTAAGCTTTGAATTCCCCTTTTTTCATTACTCGTTTTTTTAATGCCGAGAATTTTGTGGGTGGAACAGTTTTCGCGGCTTGCTACATATGCGATTATAGATGATGCATGGTATAAATATTATGATTTTTTTAACCCTGTGGGGCTGGTTCAGTATTTAAAAAAAATTTAGCCGTTCTTTAACAAAATCGCTCTCTAAGCCATCATGAATTTGGAAGAACGTTTGTTTTAGTTAAAAGTGTCAAGAGGGCCGAAAATTAATAGTGGAAGGACTTTTATTAATTCTACCTTCTTCCAGAGAATCCTTGAGGCCCTCTGCTTGCGTAAAACCGCGGTTTGGGTTAGACCTCGTGTGAATAATTGGCCCTGTAAGTCTTAGTATGTGCTCGTTTTGAAAATCAAATGTGACTCTGACAAAGACGACAATATATTCTATTTTCTATCTTTCTAAGATGCTTGAAATATTCCTTTCTATCTTTCAGATGTTTTATTTAATTCATAAATTATGTTGCGGTCTGGAATTTTGATGAAATGACATCGAACTCTTCCTAAAACAATATCTGTCGGTATCGGTTTTCCAAAACAAGCGATCCACGAGACAGACGGCGAAGGGGGGGAGGGGTAGGGATACCAGTGTGATATTGAAAATTATTAGACTCTTGATATGCAATACATGTATACCCCAGTAAAAAGAATGTTTGTCTCCTCCAGTATGGGTTGTACTCACTATAATTTTGAGTATGTACCATTTGCACCCTTAACTTTACTGCTTTAGTTTCGTGCCATGTTGGATGTTTCTCCTCAAGCTGTTTGTAGTTGTGAGTGTCCTTCTGTTTCTCGCGCGTTACTCCGGCGTGATCAGTGAAGACGTCAATTGACATGCACGTGACTGACTGCGATATTGTTTTAAAAGCTGTTTCCTCAACGGGTTAATCAGGTTCATTGCAAATCTTTTTACAACGACTGAAAATGAGTACAGGCGAATTTTCATTGAAACACAGCTGTAACAGACAAGTCGGGCACGCTCCCTTAATTCATTAAATAGTTATTTATTGTTAGATAATTCTGTTGTTCTATTTATGGAGTTTGAACAAAAACTAAAGTAAACAATATTTTCTTTGGCGTATACGACATCTTAATTAGCAGAGGGAAGGAACTTTCTTAGTGAAGTCGCGAAAATAATTCGCCTTTTACATGATAAATTGCTTGACTTCCGAACTTTCATTATGCGCGCTCTTTGATCTATTTTCGACTTCGGTTCGATTAATTCGACGGATTAAGAAACTATGGCTTTTGAACATGAGTATTTCTGTTATTGTTGACCGGTAGCTTTGAAGATAGGTGCAACTGACGGACCAACATAGACTACTTAAAAAAATGCTCTAAAATTGCTTGGAAACGTTATGTTCCATTCAAATATTCAACGATTGGTAGTTTTTTTTTTTATTTCCTTCCGTTTTTATTTCCATACCTATTTACACTTCGATTTAACCTGAAAAAAAAACTGTTAATTGTGAAGCCTGTAACTACTTACTAAGCTTAGTTCATCGCCAAATCATAAACAACAATCTTTAGTAACAAAAAAAAAGAGAGAAAACGGAGGCCAAGCGGCGTGTTTTTTCGAGCGAATTCCTCCCTCGCTTACTTTCAAATATTTATTAAATCAGAATCGTGCAGCATCTTGGTTTTCCATGTAGGCCATAGAAAGTTACAGCAAATGGAAATTCGCATTTTTTCCCTTTTCTTTTTGGTTGGATTTTTAGTGGTCCAATATTCGAAAACTTTGGCAACATTTTAAACTTGAAGCGATTCACTCTGACAAACGATCATTAAACGAAAGACAGTGCTTACTTCTGCTAAAATATTTGTTACAATGCCTTGGTTTTTTTTCGCTGTTTCAAATGACCTGACACAAGACCGAGAATTTATGTTATTCTAAGAACCAGTGTTTCGCATCAGCAAGCAAAGGACTCAATTGATCATTTAGCGTTTAAAATTGGAATCGAGATGAAATTTCTTATGCTCCGTTTCATAATATAACTCCAAACTTTCTAATGTATACGGCTCCTTTTTGATAGATCTCTGACGATATTCCTAGACTGCAAAATTGCCATTTTTTATAGCATGTAACTTAGGTCTCTCGTGACGAGAACTGAACATCACAATCTCTCTCCGTATCTTACCTTAACAAGTTTTCGGGCCAACGCTAGCAACATGGCTTTGGTCATTTCGCAAGGCACTAGTAACAATCTTCTGGTTCTTTCGTCAAATTAACAAGGAACATTAGGATGCGGCGACCCCTCACATTAAATCACTTCGTTAACGAACATTTCGAGCAAAATCTGATTGATTATGATCGATTTGAGGCGATATTGAGAAATGTCATGCATAAATTACTGATGAAGACACTTTATTAGATAAAATGTAATATTAATGTTCTCGACCCCCGCAGTCACTGCTTTGTTCAGTGGTTGTAAAGCCTTTAATTTCGCAAGTTTATGCCTAAAAATAGACAAGATTACGCGCTTCGATTGGAATGGAAATATCGTTATGCCATCATACATATTAAAAAAATTATCTCGACATCTGGCTGATTTCCTAACGGGACGTGATCAAGTACAAATAATAAAATCACTATTGAGGTTAGTCTTAGAGATAACTTTGTTCACGAACATTGATCAATTTGCTTAATTTATTCGCTTCTGTAGTTCTGTTGCTTTTTTTGTCTCCTTTTTTCCTCTTCTTTTGTTTCTTTTGTTGCTCTTTTCCTTTTCGTTTTCTGACGAGATCTCTTTAAGTGAGAAAAAAATCGTAGCATCCTGAGAAAAAGTTGTCTATGTCCTCATCAGACTTTTGCTACTGGTTTTATACAAAACGGATAAAAATTTGACAGAAAGTTAAAAGCTTCAAGTCCTCATGACGATTAAAATTCTAGATAAGCACAATGTAAATTCTGAGTTTCTCTTATTTTGGTCGATGTGACCGTAGAGATAAAAGTTGACAGCTATACTTCCATAACCAATCTACCAATCTTGGTCGATTGTCTCCTAAGGAAGTGAACGTACATGTTCTTTTCCTGAGGAAGTTTTGCTTTGATGAATTCAAGTCTAGACGACGCCTAAGGGAAAAGGAATGAGTTCAAAGTCTCCTCCGATTTGATAAGGGACTTCAGCACTGGTACATCTAATTTGTTCAGTCTCAAAACTCAACTGCTCAAGATTGATTAATTTCATTTTTGCCCATTTAATTTTTTTTTCCGGATTTGTATGATTTTTTTTCTCACTTCAAACAGTCTATCATTTGTGTTTTTTGATGAGAACTGTCCGAATAAAGTCGATCGTTTCATGTAACAAGATCTAAGATCCCTTATTTTTAATGTACTCCCTTATCATTTGAAAATCTCGCATTAAATAATAGGCAATACAACTCAGATAAATACATGGAAAGTCACTTATGCAATAGACCGCACTTTCTATAGGTTTGGAGGCGCAATATGGAGAGAACACGAGAAAACTTTGTTAATCAAAAACTGATAGCGAGCAAATTACAAACTATTCGAGTGGTCCTCTATGATCTCAAGTGGATTATGACGGCGGTAAACCTATAAAAAGTGCAGTCTATTGCTTTCATAAAGTAAACTTCAATTTTTATGAGTTTACGGTGCAATCAACGATAGGCTTTTGACCAATTACGGAGCTCGTAGCATCTCAGTTATCTTCAGACAGTAAAGAACATAATCTTAGCCAGTGAAGGTTTAAGAACGAAACTTTTCTCGCTGATTTTCGAGGTTTTGTTTGCCTTTTGAAGTGCCTCAATTGCATATCATAGCGGGGGAATGTTTTAATTTTAATAAAACGTGCGTTTTCCGGCATTTCAGTCAGTTTTATTTTTTTTTTCTCCTCGAGTTCTCATTGGCTCATTGTGATACTTATCTTCGCTATGATTGGCTGTTGTGCTTCATCTGGATTGGATTTTACGAATCACTCAATCGAAAAGCACATTACGGATTAAACAAAGCGAAGAAACATGCACAAATTCATCTGCTTGCTTCGATCACGTTTTTGTTTAAAAACAATCGACAGGTGTAAGACAAGCACGTTTTGTTAAGCCTTTGTCTTCTGCAGTCACGTTGTTGACAATTCTTTTTTTGCCAGGCCGTTATTTTTGTCTCGAAGTAACGTAGGTTTGAACACGAATTGCTACTGTATTCAACGTTTGTCAAAAATCTAAGACGTGAGCTATTGGTTTTTAGGTTTCAGCACCTTTTGTCGATGCTGCATGGAGGTATATCAAAACTTACAGTCTAACTACTTGAATGGCTCAAAATCACTTTCAGCAAATCTTAAACGTTGCGTATTTTTCATGGCTGTCATAGTTTTAACGATTCTAAAGGGGAGAATTGTAGAATTTTAGGGCCCAGCCTCTTCACAATATCTGCTAAACGCTTACTTGGAAACGTTAATGAAACAACTTGGTTTCTACATTTCCTTCGGAGATAACTGTCTTCAAACTCATTTTCTTTCTACTCTGAAATGCACAGTTAGAGATTTCGAATTCTAACAGCGCTGCCTGCCTTAGTCAATAATAACTGTCTGATAGATAAGTACGACAAAACTAACACAAAATAGTGTAAGTGTAATCTTATTTGACAGCAAGGGTGACGAAAGCCCTAGTTTTCTTATAATTTTGAGTAACGGACTGCTCGGTATGCAGCTTTTTTGTTTTGTTTTGGGTTGTTCTTTTTTTTTTTGTTAATTTTTCTCGTGTTTCGTGCCACAAAACGAAGATATGTGCTCCAAAATGACAATTTTCTGAAATACCGCCGCGATAAGCTTTAGTTAGATGCAGTAGGAACAGCTTTCTAGAGGGAAAGAGGTCTGATTTGATTTGTTTACTGTTATTGCTTCGCAGGCGATTCCTGTCGAAAAATTACGAAATAAAGAACTGCCCCCAAGGAATTGAATTTGTTCCAGCATTATTTCAGGTCTGTAACAACAACCTTGCGCTAAGAAAGGTTGAAATCTGCTTAAAACTGGAGAACTATTATACTTAGTTCAAAATCGATGGTTTTTTCATTTCAAATGTCTAAATCATGTTTCCTGCATCGACCTTTGTTGAAAATACTGACGAAATGTTCGAAAACATTTGGTTACAACTTGAACGTTCAGACCATATGTTGCGTTTGTCTCTAAGACTATCTTCAAGTTTTCAATTGAAATTTGGTATTAACAACCGGATTTGCGCTTTCGTAACCTTTGAGTTGTCATTAGAGAGAAAGAAATCTACTGTAGTTTGCGCTAATGAGACTTTTGTAGTCTGTCGTGATGCTATGCCCTGGATAACAACAGCTTTATACCAAAATGTTTCCTTTTCTTTCCCTAAATAAACTTGGAGGTTGAAGTGTTAAGTTTATCCCTCATTATGTATCATGGTATCGGACAAGTTTTCCAACTCTAGCATTTTGATATCATTAGAGATGGAAACGTCAGAAGTGCAATTTTTGAGTTTCCCTTCCCCGAAATGTACGGTCAAATTGCTCTTGCTAAAAGGTATAAAACTGAGGACATTTTCGTTATACATACGTTTAGATGTCGAAGATGTCGCCATATCTTGTGATAAGCGGCCATTGTCTGATTTTGGGAAACTTTTAGCTTACACAGTCCAATACCAGCTTATAAATTATTTTTTCCTGATCGATTATTCTCTTTTTGGCGTTTTTGAGCTCACGTAGCTTAGTAGAATCCTCGATCTCAACTTTGCCCGTATCGAAAGTGCCCTTCACACAGTTTGCAGTGTTTACCTTGGCACATTGCTTTCAAATTCAATATCCTGTGGCTTTATGACAGTCTTAGAGAGTCAGTCTAATAGCACAACATTCGCCTCTAAATCAGTAAATGCGATCTGCTGACAGAGATTAATTCCATCCGGATATTTGGATGGCAATGTTTAGTTTGACTTTTACATATCGTCTTTCTTCCTGTGTTTGCAGCTGCCTTGTTGAGTGCTGTGATTTTATTTCGGAGGGTATATGTTCGCTTTTAAGCGAGACAAGCGAATTTTGCACATGAAAAATAAATGAACCGTTAAATAATAGTTTGCACTGAATCCTGCCTTAATTACTGCATATAAATGGAACATTTCAGCTGTTCGTTGTGAAAATTTCAGATATTGCACTATAGCGGACAAATAACTGATGCCATTAGGTAGAAATTATTACAGTTTTTAAACTGTGTGTAAACGACCCAGGCCAAATAAACGATTTTTTAGTACAAAATTTATGTAATTTGACAGTTGTCTGTCAAACATCTTAGGCTGTTTGTCGGTTGAGAACGAAAAAAATTAAGTCAGCCAAAAGTGTAAAAAACAAAACAAAAAAAATGAAATTCGCTGCTCTGTTCAATATCTTCATCTACGTTGTTGACGTCACAGACAGGCGGCTCAGCGATCAATTCACTAAGTTACAAATATAAACTGCAATCTGCCAGGAGTAAGATTAGAAATATTTGGATTCAATTTTATGAGTCATTGATTTATTTTCCATTTGGTCAAGGTAGAAATAACTTCTTCCTCATCAACGACATTTCTCAGTTCGTGTATTATTTTCGGCTCTTGTTCAAGTTATTTAGGTTGATTTTACAATAACGTGTCCTGGTACGCCAATAACTGTTTCTTTTATTCTCAGTATGGTCTTCAACAAATTCAAAAATGCAGTGTTTATTGACTTCCGCTAACACTGACCTTGGATTTCACGACAAGTGTGACGTCCAAGGGCGTGGAAATAATCGATCGACTGGGCGGTGGAAAATTAATTTGACCAAACAACAATGAAAGCGCTTCAAATGAAGAGTGAGCCACCCATGCAATAAAGGCCCATGAATGAGAAGAACAGAAACAATCGATTCCTAAATTTTAAGAAGACCAGCCAGTCAAATGTTGAGTTTAAAACAATTGAATCTCAACTTGTTCAAAGATCGCTGATATTCACGTAACTTTAGTCTTGGTTAAAGTTCAAACTGTTGGCCTCTCAGTACTTCCGTTTTCTTATGAATTGCTGGAGAAGGAATTGATTTCTTGCTGAAAGAGAAGAACTGCAAAACAGTGCCACTCGTGAACTAATATCAGCAAAGTGCATGCAGGCCTGTCGGAAGAAAGGCCATGGAGATTACATTCTGTTGACTCGATCAATAATTTGTCCTCACTAATTATACATTCCTTTTTGATGTCAGAAACTACAATTTGATCAAGACCTTTAACAAACTCGGCGCCTTTTTCTGCCTCAGGGAGACTTCAACTTTTTTTTTTATTATTATATCCATTAAATGTTTCGGGCAACTTTTCTGAACACCTACGCGCTAAGTCAATGGTAAGCGGTCAATTTTTTCCAAATTTCGACTTTAACATCAAAATGAACCAACAGAACTCAATTTTAGCTAATAAAATCTCTAGTTGTAAGGGATTATTTCAGGACAAAACAGTATTCGCCAGAAAATCACATGAGAGGGTAGACAATCAGATAACTCGAGATTTGAAAAATTTTCCTTTCCAGCTTCCATACTTTTTCATACAAAGAGAGGAAAGAATTTGCTCTTCTATCACGATGGCTATAAATAACTGGTGTGTTTTTTTTTGTTTGTTTGTTTTTTTGCTTTTTTGTTTTTGTGCTACCTGTTTGCGTAATAATGTGTTTGATATTGTGGGCAGAAGATACAAGTTAACACTAGGGGAGTTAAGGGTGTAAAAATAATCACTCTCCTCAGAATGTTCTGTTTGGTAAACGAGCTCTTTGTTTGACGCATGGGTGGATGTGTGAAGTTCAGTGGCTCTCGCACTGTCTTTTTATTCTCTTGATAAAGATTAGTTCAAAAAAACTTTTATGATTTATCTGAAGTGAACTATTTTTATCAATTCAACAAAGAAGAAAGCACGTAGCACGATTTCTTTAGATGAAGGTGCTACGTACCCGGCAAAAAGCAGCAATTTTAGAGAATAATTAACCTTAAGACAATGAAATTTATCACGAAATGTTATCGGTTTCATTTAAAGTTAAGCTCGCTGCAACGTGACTTGTTCACTAAAGGATCATTATTTAGAGCGCAGGTGAAAATGTTAAACAGATTCCCTTCTTTAGACGTTGTAAAGCTATAGTTTGCTTTAAAAGGACTGAAAGTGTTGGCTTTAATTGTCAGATGGTGAAATCATTCGTGCCACAATTTTGTTTTTTCCTAATTTACTTTCTTTTCTTACTTACAAAGTACTTCATAGATTGGTTCTTAGTATTTTGTAGAATGATATTGAACATTGACAAAGATACATTATAGACTTATGCCCTGTTTTTTTTTGTTTTGTTTTGTTTTTTTTACTATTTAACTTTTATCGAATCGATTCTTAAGTTTTCAAATTCTTAAAATGTGGGCCTTCCTAAGCTATGTAAATACTCTTTGTCTTTAGAACATTTCCACGATTAAATGAGCGCAAAATGAAGAAAACAAAGTTTGAAAACTGCGAGATTTAATTGTCAGTATGGTTACACAGACGTCTTAATTCCATGTAGCAGGCTATTTGTTTGCCTGGATTCCCTTGCCACAGTGTGTCTTTCTCAAGTGTTGTTGAAGAAAAAAACGTAGCTAACTTGATTTAGCACTTTATCTCAAAAAGTAAACAGTTTACTGCCTTAACTATATCTCAAAGCCATAGAAATTTTGAACATCGAGAGTTAAAATGACTTCCAACATCGTCCCTTTAAAACCAAGCTAGGACTTTTTCGGCGAAAATTTCGATGTAATAAGTAATTTTTTTTATTATCATTATTTTTGTAGTTGTTACACAGTATTTTACTGATAATGGGAATGATTCACTACTTAACAGATGTGATCATGCCAGCTTTTCTATCGCTATATCTGCAAGCTGTTGTATCTATCACGAACCGATAACCGTCGCCTTGAAAATCGTGAGATCCTATCTTTTTTGAAATTGAAAAAAAAATTTTTTCACAACCTTATTGGCACTGAGATCCGATCTCTAATCGGAGATGTTGATGATTACTTTTAAAGAAGTTAACAGGCGTTTTTGCCATGAACGCGAGCCTAAAAAGTAACTGTCTTGTTTTAATTTTTTTAAACAAATCGAATTCAGTTGCTACGGGAAACCATGCCGAAGTGTTTTATTTACGTCCGAAAACTTAAAATTTTTTTGTTTTTATTCTGGTAAAAAAAAATTCCATAGAATTATAACTAGTTTGGAACAGAGATGAACACTATCAATTTTAATCACGTATTTCTAACAATCTCGCCTGGCAATCACGGCTCGCAGATACATTTTTTTTTTTCCTGTTTTGAAAAAATCAATCCACCATCTGGCAATCTCCTCATCGATAAGAGAACTATTCATTAAATGTTATTCTTAATTTTTATCAGGCACATCACCAATATTGCTTTAGTTGCTAGCAGATCTAAGCGAAAAAGTTAACATTGGTGCATATCAGAACTTTTTAAAATTTCTGCTTTAAGACTTAGTAACTTGTAAGGGTCACAAAGCACAGTTAAAAAAAATTGTCGTGTGTTCTTTATAGGCTGTGATGGTTTTAAACGAGATATAACCGGGCCAGGCAAGAAAACCTTGTTCTCGGTTGTAATGTTTTCCGGTCATTCGTAATGTTGACGAAAAAAAAGACGTACTCGAGAACCAGATGTTTGCCTTCCACTGTGGTTCTTTAACATCAGTATTATGAAATACTGAAAGTACCTACTGACACAGTGTTGATTTTTAAACTTAGACTACGGAGATTTCCTATGCTTTGACACGTAGCCATGGCAACCTAATCATCATCAGTGCTGCACGAAAAAAGCATTTTCGATTATCCATATACGACACAAATGCAAACATCGGCCTGTGTGTCTTTTATAATAGAAGTGACATTTCAATGTTTTCTTTTCCTCGATTTTAAGTATACTTTCGAAGAAAACCAAATTAAAATTTAATGGTCACGTTCGGAAAATCTTACTTTAGCACTCGAACCAAATCTTAATATGAATATGATATCACGATTAGAAAAATTTATGTGGTTTATGTTCGCTCGAAATAACGCTGACTCGCCTGGGTTCTAGCCACTTAGTGCCTTTGTTATTTCACAACTTACCTTTACTTCTTTAAAATTCAAGACGCTGAGACTGAATTTAAATGGGTCCTTCATTTCGGCTTGAATTTGCATTTTGTAAACAAGCACGGTTTGTAATATATCTTTGCTATTAATGTGCGTTTTTTCTAACGCCTACGTAGCGCTGACTTCTTAGGACTCTTTCGCCGCTTAGAAATAAAAACAATGTTTTTTTGTGTTATTTTCTTGCGGTTATACCGCTAAAAGTAAAAAAGGAAAACATACTCACTTGATATTATGCGTTCAGATTTGTGAGTCAAACAGCTAGTACCTCGCCATGTGCCAGCCGGCTGTCTCGAAATTTCGGCTCAGCTTTTTTAAGCTGACTCTCAAGGACGTACACCATTTTTGTTCCTTTATTTTATTGTTTTGTCGTTTTCCTTTTTCTTTGTTATTTTTACTAAAGTACATTAGGCCCTATTTCTTACCAGGCACTGTAGAAAAACTAAAGGCAATTTTCAATCAATGATACTGGTATTAGGACTGAGTGATAAGTACAATCACTACGCAGTAAAGCCGCAACCTGGATACCGAGGAGATTGGGAGAATTTTACATTTCCATTGCTCTTTCTGAGACGCGCGTTTTATTCCCATCCGAAGCAGAAGATCTTTGAGAGCTTCTCAACAAATCTTTGCCACGTAATTATTTCACGACGCGGTATAATTTTGATATTTAATTTCGCTTCGCCGCCGAGACGAATCGTTATCGAACACGGCGAGTTGATAACTCGCCATATTTATTATGCGCATTCAGTTCACACTGATAATTTTAATATATATATTTTTTATATAGATTTCTGTCTCCAAGTAGGATATCAATACCTTAAAGACTTACCTTGATTAAAATACTGATGCGATGGCTTCAAAAAACCTTTAAAGTAATGAACCTCTTTAGTCCATGCTTCACGAACATAGCAAAGAGAATCTCGTCCTCGATTTTCTGTGTAAAGATCGCGTTCGTTAATACAGCTGCTCCTGTTCACATCAATAGCAGCGAGTTTATTTCAGCGTTTCCCCTTTTTCTTCGCGTGTAATGCTTTCCGGTTTTAAAGTCAAGAATTCTTTTCTTTTACAAATAGAAGAAAACGCCTGAGTTTTAAATATGGCCTCGTTTACAAGCACGGCGCTGCGCTCATACAATTGCAAATATGTTTCCCAGGTAACAAGTGTTTTGCCTATCTTTTACTCTTGCCGGTGTCAACTTGTCACCGAAACGGCAATTATATCCTACAGGTGATGAACAACTTTACTAGACTTCAATTTACCAATCATTTAGTCGATGAGCGAAGAAGGCAATAAACTCTGAGTAATTTCTTTCTCGTATTTTGGAATTCATCCCAACGAAATGTCATTGGCAATTAGATACACAATTTAGCGACACTCATGTGTTTACAAACCAGCCCACCGCAAAATAAATATGGTAATTTCATTAGGCCAGGAAAAAAAAAGGAATTTCTCGCTCGAAAAAGCGCTTGTCGCATAGATGCTAGGGTCAGTTTTAATTCCCTTGATAAACGGATAACGATTTTTGGAGAAATTGAAACTGGCCACCGTACTTTACATTTAAATGAACCTGGCATGAATAATTTGTAATATTTTGTCTTCATTTAACGTTACCAAGGGATTGGACGGAATGATATGTGTATTTGTTCAGTTGTTAAGCTTCTGTCTACCGAGACACTACTTGTTAAATATAAGAATTTCAATTTTGGCATAGTTAAGATAAATTGACAACATTAGAGGTTAAAATTCTAATTTTTTTAAAATCAATAATTATCATTGATATCTTTTTTTTCGAAGTGAGATTTTGCGACATGTTACATTTTATGTTATTTGGCTGTGCTGACATTTTATTGACATTTTGCCGCTGGGATTAAAGGATCATATACAATTACAATTTCAAAGAACGGCAGCGCGAAAGTATATCCCATGTTTCATTCGTTTTGGCTAGAGCAGAAATCTTGTCAAAACCGCAAGCCCAGAGTCAAAGAAAATTATAGACAACCCGTTGTTCTGTGTCATTTTCGTATTATTTCATTTTATTTTTTTTAAGTGAACGTTATTGAAGTTAGCGATTCGGCATATTATAAAAATTTATAACCTTCGGCGTTTTAATAGAGAAAGAGAGCGGAAAATTGCCAGACGCAGGTGCTCGTTCAAACCTCATCGATATCCAGCGTCGATATCCTTGCAAAATAAAAGACGTACATTTCTGAGAAAGAGGTGGAGGAAAAAAATTTGTTTTAATTTTTCCCCTCTTTTCGGAAAGATAAAATTTTGTTCTTGGCTCTTGATCTTATAATTGTGATGTTTAGGGAGTTGATAGGAATGCTTAAGGTGGCGTTCAGACAACGATAAAAATTTCAAACATATTTTGCTTAAGGTTCCTCTCATTCTTAAAAAGCTAACATACGCACACATCTAAAAAACTGAAAATATCACTTGTTCATGGCAAGAGAGGACAACCTTATTTTGGTAAAGATGCTATGGGATTACGGAGGAGCGTGCAATCTTTTTGGTAGAGAATCTTGTTTTGTCTTGCGATCATCACGCAGGAGGTGATTTTCGAAAGGGTTATTACGAAATTTTTTATGTTTCTGGAGAAGAAAATCAACAGTCTAGTCATCAGAGTAAAGACACTTATTATTTTTCTCAAGCTCAGCGAACAGAGTAGAGCAAAGGTGGCAGAAAGGAAAAGGCAAAATTTTTTGATTTGCTGTCAGTTTCGTAATCACAAGGTCCCCATCGCTCAGATTAAGAGTTCACGTTCCATACTGCACCTGCGAAAATGTTTTTTCAACAAGCAGAAGCTATTTCAATTTAAACCTTACCCTATGGCTGTGTTTAAATGATTTATAAAGAGATTTCGTGATTGGCTGCATATCGTTCATCTTCAGTTTTTTACATTTGCTCCTTGCGGGGACATCGAAAGCAATTTTAAATCTCCGTGGGAAAGACTCATCTGAAAATTACCTCCCTCATACACCTTTTGCACGAACACATGCGTGCTCTTGAAGAGGTGAATGAATTATATGTTGTGTCAGTTAGAATGTTATTTCATGCTGCTACTTTTCCAGAGTTTGTCATCAAAACTGCGAGAGAAAAACTACTAAAAAAGTACTATAAGCACTAACTTGAAAGTGACTTAACAACAAACCCCCTGGATCGCTTGTTTCTGGCAAAAAGGTGCAATTGATAAGATGGGATGTGGGGGTGTTTGCCTTCAAGCCTGTTGTCTGTGTGCATCCCTACTGCGCACACTCAATCTACGGTAATTTGAATAGGGCTTTGAAATGGTTGGGAAATATCGAGATCCGGATCCTTAGCTCAGACTGGCTGAATCATCAGTAATGATTGTGTCGAGTGTAGATGGAGCTGCTTTGGAGAACTTGGACCCACGTCTCGTGCAAGAACTGATACGTGAATTTCGTTTACTGTTTGGTATGTCAAACAAAGGCTTTGTTTAACATTTGAAAGACAGGTGTGAAATTCCAGTCTGACAATCTGAATAAGAATTGCTGTTTGAATTAACAGTAACCATCTAAAATTTTATGGACAGATTTTGAGGTGGGATAAAATTTTATTACCTGACTACTTAAAAACTTACGTGGGATTGGTCTCATTTGCAGCCGTCGTTTGATTTCGTCTCATAAGCGTAACGTGACCAAACCGACGGCTGCTATAATGAAAAATAGGTTCACTCCTTGTGCAAGTGTCGGTGGGAACTACGTCCTTTTGGTTTGGTGCGCAAAATGTGCATCTCATTGTTTTGCTGAGATAAAATACGAAGAACATAGAAACTCATCATTAAATACAGGAAAGTCCTTTCTTGAAATAACTCCACATAACAAAGAATTGTGTGTATTTCCACTGAAATCAGAAACGATGCTCGATACATACTGAAGTTAGGAAGATATGGGTAAGAAGAGTAGTTGTAATCTGTTTGAGATCATACTTTCAACTGAAAATTTGAATAAAGTTAGATCAAGCAAACAAGAATTAATGTAAGAGGAGGAAAATAAAAAATAAATAACAGTTAGATCCCCTCCTCCCGTTGAGCAATTACAATTATGCAGTTGACGAAGCGAATACCATCTTGACGTCCCCTTCTCCAGGATTATAAAATGTTTTATTCTGATTCGTGTATGGCTGTGACTCAGCTGATCAACGTTGATTGACCAAATGTCGGAGAACTGCCGTATGAGGGAAATTTTAATTTACCTTTCACGAGCTAATATTTACTATTTACTTTCACGAACCCTTTGGATTAATGCTTTCCCTGCGCACACCCTGCCATTGGTCGAGATGAGATTCCACTGATTACCTGAAACAATGATCTGACTGCTTGAATAAAGAGAGTGTTACCTACATAATGAAAAGAATGATTGCACGCAGATCTGAAGATTGTGAGAAGAGTTGACTCAGAGATATCTCTCCCTAGGATGCTATCCTTTTTGAGTATTTCCACTTTCTTTGGAGTTGAATGGAAGGCTTTTAATTCTTCAATTATACTCATCGATAACACTGTTTCGGACTGTCTAATGGCAGAAAAGGTTTCAAATTAAACAGCTGTCGATGGTTAAATCAACACTTAAATTTTTGATAAAAAATCGTTACTCAGTCAGTGATGCCCTCATGAAGCAACGGTGGTCGCTTAGGGTTTTGTTGTTCCTGTTGCCTTGATTCTGTGGTTTTCACTTTCTATCTAAGTTGTGTTTAACACACTAGAAGAGCAAAGAATGAATACACACCCCTGTATCTATCAAAAGGCCTCTTTGATATGTGTATAAAAGGCAAATGGAACATCTGCTGGGCCAGAGTTCAACTTACACAAACTGTCACTTTTACCAATTCGTTTTTAAAAATCAAGTCATCAAAATAACCCGCAGCAAAAATTGAAAAAAAGCACAATTAAAACACAATGTAACGCTAATCAACACTCAGCGATTGGCTCTATGATAATCAGACCTTTATCTACACAAAGATACTGTTTTAGTATTCCGGTTTAAAGAAACGATCTCTATCAACAGGCAAATAATTCGACTGACGTAGGTACAGTTATAACAACCTTTTGTGGGTCAATACGAGATCTGCAAACTTCTGCCTCTCTTGTTTGTTCTGCTGTTTGGGTTTTATGGTTTATTTCCGTGACTAACATCGTGTTTCAAAACGTCCGAGTAAAGATCGATTCCTCTTCAAAGGTAAGAGCTTTTATTTTCGTAATCACTTATCCTTCAAGGTAAGACAAATCGTGACTTGAATCAATTTTATTTCTTTTTTTAGGAGTTAGCGGTCGATGATTCAGTCCAAGCAGCTGGGTAATAACAGTGTTTAAAGCAAAGCAAAAACCTTCTTGGAACAATGAAAAAACTGGTTCAGTTATAAAATAGAACCAATGATATGAACCTTATTCATTATGCATTCGTTACTGTTGATAAGAGGGCATCAATTGGATGTATTTCAAATGTAACATCTTCACATCCTGATCCACACTCCTATCTCACTAAAGCAGAATCGTTTGAAATTTGCCTCGATGAAAGATTGGTTGATCAAACAATCGCTTTCGACCCACCGAGTGATCAGCCTGCTCTTTAGCTCCATGAAACCTTAAATCGTGAACATCTACCTAAATATGCAACTGTATCTAAGTCAGTCGCTCCCTACGCATAATTCAGTTATGTTATAATTTTCTTGCAGAACATTCATGACGCAAAACGTCTATCGTAGCCTTTGGTTTACTTTATTTGCAGTTCTCGCCCGAAGTGGTTAGTATCATCACGACAATCACAAGGGTTACTGATTACGTGATTACATGGTATTGTAAGTTGGTATGAATTGAAAAAACTGACCATCTGACTGACTTTCTAGCTCACACTGACAAACTGACTGACTGGAAAATTGACAGAATAACTTGCTGATTGACTGGCGGGCTGGATGGCTCGCTGGATAGCCAGCACGCAGACTGACTGACTCAGCAATAGCCGAGTCCAAGTTCATCCGACGTGAAATAAAGGGCCGAGTTATAAAACTGCAAGATTCACCCCTGTTTCCTTACCTTTTCCAGGCAAAGCAAATTCTCCATCGTCAAGAACTTGGGGGGTATGTTCATCTCACGAGCAATGTCAAAATGGAGGAAGTTGCTTAAATAAAAGTTGTCTTTGCGCTTACGGGTATACCGGCCCAATCTGTGAATATAAACAACAATGCAATAAAAACTTCGCTTGCCAAAACAATGGCACTTGTGAGCTGGACTGGAAGACGAACACGAGTTTTTGCAGGTGTAACCAGTACTCAGCGAGTGATGGTCGCTTTGTGGGAGGTTTCTGTGAAAGGAAAGCTCCATGTCACGCCATTGGTTATTGTTTGAATGACGGTGTGTGCCAAAGAGATCCTTACGTGGACGGTGCTTTTTTCTGTAAATGTCGTGAGGGATTTTCTGGACCTGATTGCCAGGAGATAACAATGTGCCGCGAGGCAAGAGATTGCCTTAAGGGTGCAAAATGTATAAATAATAAGTGCTCTTGCGACGGAGATGGATACACTGGTCATTTTTGTGAGTTGGAAGTAACACCAGGTAAGTAATGCTTGAATTCACGCCAAGTACGTAACGCCCAAAATCACGCCAGGTATTTAATGTTAAAAGTCACGCTTGTTTGGTATTGCTCAAAGTCACGCTAAGAGTGTAATACTAAAAGTCACACCAGGCATGTCCTGCTAAAAGTCGGCTGGGCTGTCTGTGTCTTCACTGTTTCACCTTATCGCAGTGCGTTTTTTATAAATTGTAAGATTGTATAATTGTAAGATTGCAAGATAGTGTGCTCATCTAGCGCTGTTATATATCTAAATCAATTTTGCTAAATTAAAGCAGTGAAAGTAAACACTTGCTTTCCCTTCTAACATACATTTCGGGTGGATTCATCAGAATATTTAGTGCTCTTGCGAATTAACAAAAATGAAAAACTCAATAATCCCATATTTTTAACCTACAGCGCTAAAGTATTCCACTGTCTTCTACTGGCCTTTTAATCGACTACACCCCGGTATGAAAGGTAAGTACTGAAATGAGACTTAATGTTTGTCCTTAAGCCGATCAGAATCAGAGACATTAATCGAGGACATTTCGATTGAGTTTCCCAGAACCAGAACCAAACTAATTACAAAACCCAATCAGAAAAATGGAGAATATTTCAAGCAACCGATTCAAAATTAAAAGCAAGCATTCGATGTTCCTGAAACGCGGGAGAGTGCAAGGGACTTCAGTCACGAACGACTTTTGTATTGCATCTAATTGGTTGAGAGAGTGATGCTAGATTTCTTAAAACAGTTACAGATTAAAGTGACGCAAAACCCAGATTACTTTCACCTATCTATTGAAAATCACTCTACAGAGTGCACTGCCCCATCTTTGTTGTCATGATTGTAGCAACAAAACGTTATGTTTCTCCATGAAAAAAAAAAGATACCTTGGCAAGCAAAAGAGTTATCATATCGATCATCTCAGATATGGTGGCCATAGTTGTAACCATGAATTTGATTAACATGTTGCTTAGTTTCTTGGATTTAAAACCTCAGGTGCTGCTAAAGTGGTTAAAGATATACGGATGGGAAATGTTCTCGATCTAATGCAGGCAGGAGGTGGCTGGGTTGACCTTGGTAGGAAGCTGAACAGTTATCTGTAGTATTTATTACTGACTGATTGGTTAATGTATCTATTGATCTTTGATTCTTTCTTCTAGAACCTCCTGTGCGCAACTTGCTTATTCTTAACATTTCTTTTTTCTTAGGCCAAGTTAACAACAGTTGCCTCGAAGACCTAAGCAAGTGTCAAGAAGGGATTTCCGTGTCGTTCTGGCTTCAGTTTACTGATGGGCGGCAAGTGATAACACTTATCAACAACGACAACACGATTCTGTCTGTTTATGTTAAAGATTACAGAAACATTCTTATAAGTTTGAAAGTGGGCTCCAATACTTGGAATATTGAAAGACACTGTTTTCCCATGGGGTGGTTTCATCTGACAATTACATGGAATCACCGAAGTAGGTGAAGGTTTGACTAACAGAGTTGTCACAAATGATAGACGATAATCGTATGTAGCTATGTTTTGTGTAGGCCGAGCAAATCGGCCAATTTGAAGCTACTTAAACAAAATAACGGAGGACTAAGTTCTAAAGGTGATTTGTGGGAATAAAAGAATTTTTGTCGTGACACGCTATCATTTGTAATAGATCGTCCGGGTGAGTGTAGTCCTGAGAAGGACTGTTGTCGGTAGTGGTGTCTGACGTTTCAACAACCTGAGCGGAAGTCATCATCAGAGTCATATGAATAGTTGTTTTCAGTCGAATGTTCTTAGTCCGATTTGTATAAACTGATTGGTCAGTTTTGCCGTGATGTTACTGGCTGTAAGACTCAAGTGGCGTAAGTCGGTCGTGATTGGTCGCTCGTGATTGGTCATTATAATTTTTTTAGCCAATCCCGTACTGAGAATGTTCCCACAATAACTTTTGAAGCGAAGGGTTTAAAGTAGGTAACGTCTGGAGTAGCATTGATTTCTTTTCCATCTTCCCTTCTGTTTATCTTGATATTGTGATCATGTTCTTCTTTTTCGTACAGAATTGCGTTATTATGAAAATGGTCACCAAGTACGTGTGTCTTCCCCTTCTTCAGCGCTAATTCGAGAGGATGCCAGTCCCTTTGGAAACTCAACTAAGTTATCTGTAGGAGGAATCCAAGGACAGGGAGGATTTTCTACTCTACGAATGAGCGACCTCGCCTTCTGGACGCGCGCATTGCGCATTGAGGAAGTAGGAGACGTGTATAAGAAGAGTAAGTTGTTTGCCTCTCGCTGAAACGTGATTTCAATCATCAAAGGAGTAGCCAGGATCGAATCCTCGCTGTAATGGTGACCATTTGAGTGAAAACTAATTGTATTAAGTAAAATTTTTTTACTAACTAACAATCTTTCTGTGAGGTTTGACACCTGTATTGCCCATATTTTGCCAGAACTTTCATCTCCTCTCACAACGCGCTGCCTCTCAGCTCCCTGTCCATCAGACCAGTGGTGTGAATATGTTAGCAGCAATTCAAGCAACTTCACCTGCATGAAACCTGCTGGTTTTTATTGCAGTTTTGACAATGCTTCTTGTCAATGGCAAAATTTGTCCCACAATATTAACTTTTGGAGGATTTACAATGAATATGGTTCTTTACGTCGTGATCATACGGGGAACTCTTGCGCAGGTATTATATTTGGTCTCAGCTTTTGAAAGAACTGAAGTACTCTGTCATCTTACACTGTAAAGTTAGGCTTTGTAGAACGTATTTACCGTGCGTTAGTTGCTGTGAGTTTTTGATCAAGTGATAAAGCAATTTAGAGAGGCTATTGCTCGTGCGCACCAAGTAAAAACCCAATCACATTAGATCTAATACTTCAGGGATTTGCGAGACATGCAACAGCAATGAGAACCAAGTTGTACATGTCATCGTGGATTAGCGCTATCAGCGTTGGGACAGTCTTCCCCGGGTAAAATGGGGACGACGTTTCGCAAAATTTCTTCATTCAAAGTTGGCCGCCATCTTGGATTTTTCAAGAAGCGGAAGTCTTAGGAGAGTGAATTTGTACTGAGTACTGAGTACGTACGCGTAAGGAAAAAGTGGGGAAGGGGGGAGGAGCCCATCCCTACCGCTTATCATTCAATCGAACCTCAAACTAAACATGCTCTCAAACATTTCTTCACCAGGCTCGCGGGAATTCCTTGGCCTAGTTTCTAATGAAGGTAGAGTTAACAGTGAAGTCATCAGTCCAATATTTTCAAAATCGAGTGTCCTTTGGAACAAGGTGTCGATATCGATGTGGTATTACATGGAGGGATGGACGAGCAAAACATTGTATGTCATCCTACAGACATCCGCTGAAGATAAAGAATTATTTGCCGTGAAACAACGGCAGAATCGGCGATGGACATATTTACGAGTCAAAGTCCCTGTCATAAGTTCTTTCTGGGTTAGTCAAGCGAATATTTTCTTGTGTTTTGCTTTTGTTTCTTTTGTCTTGTTTTTTGTTCATTTTTAGTGATCAAAGAGGCGGTGATTCGTGAAATGATTTTTCTTCTGGCGTCTAGGTCATATTACGAGGTGAAATTAATGGCAGCGGAGGAATTTTTGTGGATGATATTTCCGTGGAAACTTTCAGTAAGTGTGAGAATAACCGAATAAGAAAAAGTAAATGCTCTTTCGCTGAAGATAGGCTCAAATAGCTAGGATTTCAGGAAGAAAAACAATACTTCTATGATTCTCGCGGTTTACCGAGCTTTCTTACCGACGGCCTTTCTTTGACATATGAATGGTTTATTCATCATTCAGGCAGCCCTAGTGATGACTCACGAGACAGCGGGTCTGTAAGTAAGATACCGTATTTATTCGCCTATAAGCCGATCTCGGCTATAAGCCGAGACCCTAAACTTTTTCATGTCAGCAGCTGTTGCATTGAAATAAAAAATAAACACAAAACATTCGGCTATAAGCCGAGACCTAATAATTGCAAAGTACTCCACGCGTGTCGTTAACTGAGATGAATTAACATAAACCGAAAACAAAAGGAGCTTCCCTCCCGGAAAACATGCAACCAAAAAGTAGGTTATGAATAAACATAGATCATTCTAGATCGCTAGAGATTACGGAATCAGTGAATCGATGGTGCGTCGCTGGCGAAAAGATCAAGCGAACCTGTTTAATGGTGAGCTTAAAATGTCAGCAAAGCGAAAGACGATGGGCTGCTTTTCGCCAAAGTATCCTGAATTGGATCAAACAATACTGGACTGGTTTTCAGAGCAGAGGAGTCAAGTTAAGTCTTTCGTTTCTTTAAAACAATGAGAAGCTTCGATCAGCTGATATCTGTCAGATCGTGTTGCAATGTTTACACAAACCGTGGGAATGACCGCTTCTGATTGGCCAGTTTTTCATGTTGTCAAATTTCGAATCTTGTTAAGCACCTGTAAATTTTTTTTGGCGAAAATACTCAGCTATAAGCCGAACCCCCTACCTTGGCGAGAATTTACCTGTTCTCAGTTTAATTTGTTGGAAAAATCGCTCGGCTTATAGGCGAATAAATACGGTAGTTAAACTCCTGAAAACGTGACCTGTTTACTCAATCGTCGAAAATTTCATTTCAGGCTCTCCAACTATTATTCCACGGGAACTCCATTTCTCTACCACTTTATATGGCTCAACGTCACTAGTTTGCACCGTCCACAAAGCCTCTAACATAACCTGGTACAGAAATAATAATCCAATCCAACAAGACAATCACTATACCATATATAATGAAATGAGAGGGGACAAAAATGTGAGTGTGTTAGAAGTCACAGGCATTAACTGTCAGCTGACGGGAAATTATACTTGCGTGACGGCAAACCAATTTGGCAGTGTCCAGCGGCAACTTACCCTTTCCATATTAGGTAAGTATAAAAAGAATCAAAAAGGGGAGATTATTTGCGACAGGGTTGGTCTTCAATTCTTTTTTCGAAGGAGGACAGTTGGCTCAGTTAAATAGCGATTACAAAGAAGAGATGCTGTTCCAATTGTTTGTAGTGAAAATGTGTGGAGAAACACTCACTTATTAATTTAAGATAGTTCAAGATGAAAGTTTAAGTGGTTGCTTACCGTTTTTTGTGGTATCACATCGATAACACAGAGCGCTGTGTATAGTTTGTGAGGAAAAAGATTTTTTAAACTGTTGGTTTTTGTTATTTCTTTTCATCGAAAAGATTACGGAAAGGACACTTTGTAAAGTAAAGTCCATTTGCGTAGCTTTGTGCAATCAAGACCTCATGTGAGAGGGGGACGACAATCGATTTCACTGGAACGACTGATGAAATAACTTACAACGAAGCGATAACGAACTTAACGACAACTGAAATATCGAGAGGATAACGAAGAAGATTGAGATGACCACGATTAAGTTGGAAACAGTGAAGGCGAAGGGTTAGAAGATGACGACAAATTCGAGGCGTTGGTGACACAGATTGAGACGACAACGAAGAGAATCGAAACGATGGCGACGAAAATTGAGATGTGACAACCAAAGTCGAGAAGTTAATGGAGAAGATTGAGCGGACGACAATGACAAAGTTCGAAATGATGACGATGAAAATTGAGACGACAACGACAAAAGTTCGAGGCCACGATGGCAAGGATTGGAAAAAATGAAGACTACAATAGAGGCGATGAGGACTGAGATCGAGACGTAAACCAAGGGCCGGATGGAGACGATAAATGTGGAGATCGGGGCGATGATAAGGGAAAATGCAGATCGAGAAGATGAAAACGATTTACAGGATGGGAAATAGGATTCTATCTTCCAGTTGCAAATTTTCTTATTTTCGTTTTGTCTCTGTTTGACAGATGTACCTCGACCACCTTCAAAAGTGATGATAGACAGATATTCAAAGCGGATTAGATGGACGAAGGAACCCGGGTATGAATGTCTTCCCAAGTCATACTTTGTGGTGGAATACAAGAAGAACTTGTCGAAGAATTGGACATTTGCTGGTTATTTTGATCACGGAGTATTTGATCTTGTAAATGTCTCTAAAGGTGAAAAATTTAACGTGCGAATCTTCGCCAAGAACGTCATCGGAAGTAGCCCAGCATCTCTCATTACTTTTTGGACAAACAGTAAGTTCAGAAATATTTTTTCTGCTACTAAGGGGGTGGGGCGGGGAAATGTAATGTTTCTTTTATCAGTTAGGATGCTTGAGTTATGTAATATTTGAACGTTTAAGAATAAGGCAACTAATATTTGTTTGTTTACTTTTTTCCTTTTCTTCTTGAGTTAAGCCAAGCGAGATCCAGCTCTTTGTCAATGATACGGCTGTCCAGAACTCAGAGAGTATAGTTTTACACAGAGGGGAACCAGTGACCTTAACATGCGTTGTTAAAGCCGAACCGGCGCCTACTAGATTTATCTTAAAGTTGCCCTCTCAACACAATGTATTCATAAATTCACAGCACCGGATCAACGGAATAAAATGGCAAATTATTCTTCGTTTAAAGAGCATGAACTGTCTCAACACTGGTTCCTACTCTTTTGAGCCACACAACAGATTGGGAAGCAATGGATCAGTATCTGTTAAGTTGGCAATCAGTGGTGAGTGTGGCTTCGATTGTTCCATGCTTTTGAACCCATTTGCATCACTTGCTAACTTCCAGAAGGGATTGACATGTAAATTCTCCTGCAAACAATTTATAAGATCGAAGAGACAGACTCAATTATCAGTTAGCTGGTGTTCTCTTGGTACAATACCATATTATCTTAACTGATTTACAAGGAAATGTGAAACAGTTACGGGAGAGGATCACCGGTTGATCTTGGGAGGGGTTATAAAGGTTAGAAGAAAGAGGCAGTGAAATGCTAAAGCTTTTCCTGAAAATTTTATTATATTATCATCTTAAAAATTAAAAAACACTTGAGTAATGTTTAACATCGTCAAAGCTCACTTTTCTAGTTAGTTTCAAGGAGACTACTGGACGAAGGTGAAGGTCATAGCCGCCTTGAAATTACAAAGAAAAATGAGGTGGCTCTGAACACCATTTCAAAATGTTTTAGGTCATTGTTAGTTGCTGAGCAATTGCCCACCTTCTTCTTCCCCAACTCAACAACAGAGAGTTGATAACAAGATAAATGTTTGGTTAGGGGAGGGGTAGGTGCAAAGTTTCTCGGATACTGACTTTGATCCAACGTTTTCTATAGATAACCTTAATCTGTTCGGTATTTCTCCAAATTTTGACCGCTTTCTTCCACCTTTTCTTTCTCTTACTTGTATAGAACCCGATCCACCAAAAACATTCAACGTCACCTTCATCAACATCACGTCTGTAGTCATATCGTGGTGGGCTTACCTGTGTAATGAAGCATTACCACGTGAGTTACGCGTGCGATATAGACAGCAGGGTTCAGCTGTTTGGACGGTAACAAAATACAAGTATCCATCTAGGAAAATGGTCTTAAGGAGACAGTTTAAGTACAAAACAAAGTACGAGTTTAAAGTATCCATCGCGTATAATGGTCTACGGAGCAGATACAGCAGTGTCGTTAAAATACGCTCTCCTGGTATGGCCATTTTCTATTTGTAAATAAAGTTTTCGAGTAAACAGTTCATCTAGACCCCCCCCCCCCCCCCCCAGATTAAAGTTCATGCAAATATCGCTGAGGGAAGGGAAGACGCAGGTCGCAAAACCATTATTGGTTGATTACCAAACGTACTCCTTAACTGCATTCAAGTTTCTTAACAACGCTCTGAGTTCCCTTTAAAACCCACGCCATCTTCATTGGACGTTACCGTTATTCCTATTGGTCGTCGTGATCACTTAGCTTACGACACGCAGTCGAATGGCAAAACTTTTATCTATTTCAAGATTTGTGTTTGTGTTCAGGCCTAGCCATCCTCAACTACCAAGTGATAGAAATCTCAAGCTCGCAATTTAATTGCTAAAAAGAAGAGGGCTTTTATTGCTATCGTTTTGTACTTCAACGGAGAAGCAATGTATGACCAGTTACGACTTCAATGGTCTGTCAACGAATATTTACTCTGGATTTAAGCCCTCCGGATTTCTAAGACATACTCAGCTGAAATCTCAGGACGTCGTGGGACGTAAACGTTATATGTGGTGAACATGCATTGTGATGTTGAATTCAGTGATAACCATTTATATTCCAGTGTATCGATCACGACTCAAAATAACTCAGTGTTATCTGAGTCTAGCTTATTAATCATTAATTCCATCATTTATTCAGTTACTGATTGCATTTGTATTTCGTTTGATTGATTTTTTTTAATTTGTTTGTTTAAATTAGCAGATATTACCAAAGTGACTATGACCAGCAACTTCACAGGTCCAGCTAATAGGACATTGATAATCTACTGCTTTTCAGTCAACCTCACAGCTGTTTCTTTTTCTTGGACCAAAGACTCTGTGACCCTGCAGGCTTCTTACCGCATGAAGTTTGACGTCAACAGCATGTCTTCTGTATTGACCATAAGATTTACCAAGAAGACTGATTCAGGGAACTACACATGCAAAGTCAGGTACAATCGACTCTTCTCTTAACTGAAGTAAAGCTGTCATCGAGAAGTGAAAAATAAAAAGGTGCCGGAAAGAACCAGTTTTTAATGATGCCAAAATCAGTCTAGGATTCCGATTCATCGCACTTTTTTTCATGCTATGAGTGTAATAGCGGAGTTTTAATGCGCGAAGCGCGCAAGCGATGCCTTATACCAAATAATATCCAATTCATGATATTCTTATATTATCATCCAAGATAAAAACAGCCGGAACCTCAACTTTTGGCAAAAGCAAGGGAAAAATAACGTTTCAAAGGCAGGAAAGGCTAAAAGCATTTCCTTATGACGGTTTTTTGGCTCCATCTTGAACCCTGAAAGCTTCCAAGAGTTACTTGATTTTTCCAAGCCACTTATGATACTTACCTATCATTTCTTCGTCTTTTATGTCTATAGCAACTCGAAAATAATTCTTAAAGAAACGATAGCTGTGAGTGTATCAGAGCCTCCAAGGGTACATATCAGTCCCCTTGTAAAAACTTTGTTTGAAGGTACGTCATCATGGTGACACGTAAACGTCTGAGAAGTCCATATTCCTGATGATAATAGAATTCTCCATCCTTGACAACCAATCTGTATTGTTCTGTTTGTTCAGATGAATTCGACGTTGCTCTTAATTTAAAATTTGATTCACTGTTCTCGTCGACCTATATGTTTCTTGGGAGAAATGATGGTGTTTGTAATTAAAAGATTGAGACTTCAGTATAAAAAATAACCGATTTTAAGTGGGTCGTGATTACTTTTGTACACCAGCAGGTCTGCTGAGAACGTGGCGTCATGTAAAGGTGCTTTATACGACGTATTTTTTTCGTTTCAGCGGACAGCGCCTCTTTTCATTGTCATCTGTTGCGTGGTAACATATCACAGCTACACGTCACTTGGTACGAAAAGGCGGGAGACAATCCAGAGAAACTTGTGAGCGCCAAAAACGACTCCCTGTCACTTAATCTTAAAGGAACTCTGCCAAACAGAAAGGACAGTCACGTGTCATTTTACAGATGCCTTGTGCGAAATAATGATGGTGTAGGTTCCAGTCCCTTAGCCAAACTAGTAATACTACGTAAAGGTACGTTAAGGAGGTTTCTGAGCTGTGCCATTTGTTAAAGTTTGTTCATTACACTGTACGGTGATAAAACTGTTTCCTGCGTAGGATATGAGGCTATCTGTGCAAGTGAAGAATCCCATGGAGTCACATGGTCGGTGACGTTGGCGGGGATGATTGACGAGCAGCAGTGTCCCTATGCTATTGGTAAAAATAATTTTACTGACTTTTGAGACTTAATGTAGTTACGTATCTGAGTGTCTAATAATTACGTTGTTGCTACTCAGGACAAGCAAGGAGAAGCTGCATTAAGACCGGCCCAAAATCCGCAGAGTGGGGAGAAGTTGACCTTTCAGACTGCACGTCGCTTCAAGTAAGGGCAATACATGATGAGGTAAGGAGGCCCGAGCATCGATCATGATGTAAAATAATTTCGGAATGTTTGTTACCCATGAAGTTTCTTTTCAGAACATTGAGTTTTCAGAGCAAGAAGATTTCTTTTCTTTTTTTGATCTTTTCCGAAATATTTTTGAGCCTGTTTTACTTCATCTATGCCTCTGATCTCTGTTAACGCCTTCCTTCCCATGATAGTATATTGCGTTTCGTGAGTGTTTCATTTATAAGACAGTGACCGCTACTCCACTCGGAAGCTGCCTTTTTCCCTTAATCCTGTAGGTAATAGCACTGACAGAGGGTTACACAGTTAGCAGAACTTTAAGCAACATACTCGAGGATTTTCTAAACGCCAGTAAACCCTACGCGGCCCCAAGTCTGGAGGAGAAACTGCGCTCGATGTACGTGAAAGATCTGGTAACTTCTGTTGATGCACTAACAAGAATGATAAGGTACAATGCTGGACAACAAGAGAAGCCTCTGAGCAATAACCACGACATCAACAACTTAGTAAAGACTTCCAGCAACTTACTGAAACTTTCCAATTTGCCAGCATGGAAGAATGCACTTAAGGTATTGACAAAGTGTGTACCGATCTCGAAGTTATTGCGACAAGCCCCATGATCTTCCTCTTAGATTTTCTTCTTCCACAGCTCCCTTTTTATAAAGGTGCTTTTCTACAAACTTGCTGATCCTATCACTAATGCAGGACGCCTATAACATATTAAACTAGTTTGTATCCTGACGAGTTATAGGAAGCTCACTTGATGGATTGTGCGACCACGAAAGTGGAAGATTTGAGGTTCGATTCCTTTTCGGCCTTGGGAATTTAATATTTCTCCTTTGTCACACGCTGGTAACAAAACTATTAAGTTCCTACATATCTATGAAACTTTCAGCTCTTGGCTGTTAATTTAGTTTTAGTGTGTAATATTCTTGTCTGTGTCCTAAGCACAAATTTTTATCAATATACGTTAATACTGGATACCTGTCTTTGCAGCTCAACAAGGTTATCTCAGGCAGCTGGATCCCAACCCCTAGTTTTGTCAATATAGATAAACCAAGCCTGTTCTCGAATGGGTGCATATTCGTGGAAATATTTTGTTGTCGTTACTTTTGTTGTTTTTGTTTTTGTACGTGCTGCTACTGCTGTGATTGTTTTTGTTTGCCAGCTAAGTACAGGTTGGATGTTTCTAACTCGTCAAAAATGATCAATAATTCCTACATCTTCTCTCTTCTTCCTCAGACCACCAGTGACCTAGCGTACCAAATGATCTCAGCCATTGATGAGTATGGCCATCATTCCATTAACAAGACAATTGATATCCACATAGAAGCTACTAACGTTGTTTTGATTGCAGTCAAAGTTTCGGTCAACAGTTCTGTAAGTAAAGTTGGTAAAACGCAATAGTTTAATTTAATTCAAAGAATTCACTCGAAATTTATCCTTATCCCCAAAGTTTAAATTTGAGCAAATGTATAAGGCTGCGAAAAATCTTCTCCTCGGAGAAATTATGAGAAGAGGTTTTTAAATTTTCTAGTGATAAGCACTTTCTAGCACTCAAAAACTGCATGCAAGCATGGCGTCAAATTTGTGCCAACTTGAATGGAAACAATTTTATAGGAAATCGTGAGAGACATCTACAGTTTTCTCTTTTCCTTTATCGCCTGCAGACCTCCGCGAAAGACATTCAAATAACTCAGGGTCAAAGCTCACTTGCTCTTCCACCGACGCTTTTCAACCAAAGCAACTCCTCAGTGACTGTGGTGAGCGTGTTTTTCTCTACTCTGGGTCAAATTCTCACTAGCTCTGAGGCTCTAAACATTTCCTATTCCAGTGGATCGGATTGGCTCATCAATTCACAGTTGGCGTCAGTAACAGTCAGGCCAAGCCCACCTGATGTCATTCAACCGCCCTTTAAATTGGCACTTGAGACGAACAAGGTAACCCATTAATTGTTGTCAACTTTATTGATGGTATTCCATCGGTTAGTTTCTACTAAATCATGTTCAGAAATAATTCATTTTTCTATTTATATAGGTGGCTCTTGCCGGAGCCAAGAGAGCTTGTGTATTTCTGAACTTAAGAACAAAAAATGACACAGCTTGGTCAACAGACGGATGCAATGTTGTCTCCTCGCTCACAAACAGAACAACTACAAGCTGTGCGTGTGATCACATGACCGTCTTTGGAATACTGATGGAGATAAATGGTTACAAGGTAATCTGATCCCAATTTATGACCCAAATCGCCAACGTGTTCTAGTCTGCGGCTTAGATGTTGGGGTACCCAACCGCGAAGTCGAAACTGACTTGGGTAAAAGTTAAGGTCACCAGGCTTTCGATGTTATTGCATTGCATTAGAAACGAACATGGTTGATTTGAAATCCATAAACCATTCCTACGATTTAAAAGCGTAGTGGCAGACATCTCCTTCCCATGGAAAAGGTTCTCAAGGCAAAATCATGCTGCGCAAAGCTGCGATTGATGGACTTACGAGGCAAATCTTATCGTAGTACTCGTTTGGCCCGTTTTGGAACTGCGCGCAGTGGAGTTGACAGGCAGAAACGAGAAATATTGCATGGTTGAATCCGCTAACGCACCAATAGCCACTTTCATTCCGCAGGCAGTTCACATCCTTCCTAACTTCTGGGAAAGTAAGATTGCTACATGCAAAACGTTTACCCGCAGTTTGCCACAAAAGGGTGGCAACCTCGTCACCAAATAAAGAAAAACACGACAAGTTTCGTGAATTTAATTGGTAATTCCCTGGCGCAATATTCTTGTCACATAATAAATCCTTTATTTACCAAACTTTTTTGGTTAAGTTGGCGGAGCATCAGCCGTCTTGGTTCATAATAGTGCAAAAAAATAAGTTGGCAAATAGTTAGTCCTCTAAACCTCACGTTTGTGTGGTAACGCACATAAATTATCTTCGTTGCAGGAAGAAGATATCAGGCACCGCGCCACTCTCTCATGGATATCCACAGTCGGTTGTCTGCTGTCTCTCGCTGGGATCCTGATTACATTGTTGATTATGGTTCGTTTCTGGAAGAACATGCGCTCCCCAAGAACAACAGTTCTCGTAAATCTCTGTGTTGCCATAGCAGTGACAGACGTATTAGTGGTTACCATGGAGATTATTGATTTGGAAAGCAAGGTTAGTGTCTGTCACTTAGAACAAACCATTGATACAGTTATGAAGTACTTAAATTATATAAAAAAAGTCAGGCTTGGGGTAATTCTTCGATCGGGAGTTTTATCTCCCTGTCATTTTTAAAATTCCTGAGGTTTGGGCAGTTTGAGGTTAGGATTGCATGACTAACTTTCATGAATATGATTATTTATTAAATAAATAGCAGCCAAGAAATCCTTACAGTGCCACGTTTGAATCATAAAAAATTTAAGTTAAGAAAAGTACATCAAAAACAAGAACCAAATCCTGATTAACACCATAAATATTATTTGTAGAAGATGGTTTTCAGTTGCAGCATTTCTCTTTTATTTACTGATTTGTTTTCCTAACTCTCTAGACCGGATGTAAAGTCATGGCTGCCCTTCTCCACTTCTCTTTTCTCTCCATATTCTGTTGGATGTTGTCAGAGGGGGTTCTGCTGTATTTCTCCCTCGTTAAGATTATTGGAACGACTGTTTACGCCAATGTTCAAGTGTTTTACGCTCTTGGGTGGGGTAAGGAATTTAGGTCTGATTTGTCACAGTATGTTGTAGTTCAGGTGTACTTCTGTAAGTCCTTGAAACCATGCGAATCATGCAACAAATAACACCTGCACTAGCCCAAAAAGAGATTTTTTTTCTCCATACTGTGTTCTATACATTTCCTAAAGTGCTGACAAGGAGAATTTGTTTAACAATCAAGAGCTTTTTCAGTCGGGATAATTTGCTTTATTCTCCTGACTTTACCGTGTGATTTAGGGGTGATATTGTAGAGAGAGATTAGATGCTAGTCAGCGGTTAAAGGGTTAAGCTTAGGATGTTCCCTTACTGAATCGTCTATCATAGTTTCATGCACAATAATCACGCTACTTGGCAGAGTTTGTGAATAGCCGTCACTCGTACGAATCTACAACGTAAGAAATAGAAATTTTTGTAACTTAATAAAGTTAAAATAATCATTGTGAATTGTTTCAGGTCTTCCTGCTCTCGTTGTATCACTTACCTTGATTGTTACTCAGGGTCGAGGTTATGCTGATAGGCAGTCCTGTTGGTTGTCCACGCGAAATCACATGATATGGGCTTTTGCAGCTCCTGCGCTTCTTATTGTTTGCGTAAGTTTTCATTACCTCTTGTGTTAAA
This sequence comes from Pocillopora verrucosa, assembly GCF_036669915.1. NCBI lineage: Eukaryota > Metazoa > Cnidaria > Anthozoa > Scleractinia > Pocilloporidae > Pocillopora > Pocillopora verrucosa. The sequence goes on from NC_089313.1 coordinate 17,040,323, forward strand.
GAAACGAGAAAGGAGAATTTGTTTTTAGCAATTAAGAGCCTCTTTAGTTTTGATCACTTCCTCCTCTTTTCCTGTGACCTTAATGCGTATTTCGGGCGTGATATTGTGAGGAGAAACTGGATGCTAATCACTCTTAAAGGCCAAAGGGTCGATAATGACAATGAACAAATGGGAAACTATATCATTAAGACCGACAAATTAAAATTATGTAAGAAACAAGGCATCCACGAATCAGTTAACCGGAAGTTGACAACCTTTATCATTTCATTCCAGTAAGCCGGTGACAAAATTTTACTATCTTTTCTTCTCAGGTGAATATCGTGGTCTTTACTTTAGTTATCTATAGCATGCTTTCAAGCCATCGGCTTAGAAAAGAACCGCTGACAAGAAGATTCCAACGTGGGCTCAAGGCCTCATTTGTCCTTTTCCCTGTTCTTGGATTGTCGTGGTCTTTTGGTGTTTTAACCATGGTCACCGATGAGATCGTATTCAACTACATCTTTGCTGTCTTAAACTCGCTGCAAGGATTTCTCATTTTTATCTTCCACTGTGTTTTAAACAAGCAGGTACGTGTTGGGTGACGTTTCACCGTGCACCACCAAAAGCCAGACTGCCTTGGCCACACCGGTTTCTTTAATAGAGTTTCCCTTACGTTTGGATAAAATTCCTTCAAGCTAATGAATGCAATCTAGGAAGTGACTGATCCAGCCAAGCCGCGCTAATTAGCGGCAAAACTTCCTTTAAAAAGAGTCTAGCCGGTCTTTTCTAGCAAATGGCAAGTGCCCATGAATTACCCAAAATTGAATTAATGTAAATGTAGATGCCAGCTCATCTCAGGAACCAGTAATTGTCAATTGAGGCTTATACTAATCAAAAGCGCCGTGTTCTGAGAGTCTAAGAGACTTGAGTGTCTAACTTTAAATGCTCGGGCCGGAAAAACTGGAATCAACATCGATGATACCTTAGTGCGTTCACAAAAAGTGGAAAGACTCAGTGAATTGGTTATCATAAGTAGCAATAAAGTTTTTTTTAAAATCTCAATTCAGCTTCGAGAAGTGTTGACGGAGAGAAGAAGAAAACGAACAGGTCGTGTAACAGACGACAGGATAGCACAGTCGAACAGGAAACTCAGTACAACAACAGGAGGTAAACATCTGAGAGTATGAGATTGTCGATAAAATGTTGTGAGGGTATGCTTCGCCTTGGGTCGCAAACTTTTACTCTTTAATGTAGAACATTTTGGCTGAAAGAGTACCCCATATACTTCTTGTTAAAAAATGGCATCTCTTTTGTGCTGGGCACCCCTCAGAACCCATCATAGCAGCCCTTCGCTATCGAAATTATTCTCGTGGAACGGAAAACTTAGAAGTCAAGGTACATTAAAACGAGAAAAACTGCGGGGATCTTGTAACATATTTTAAAAGGTGATAAATCGTCAAGCTGCATATTGTGATCATGATCTGACTAGCCTCCTGACCTCTCTGAAAATGAAATTTCTTCTTACGAACTTTTGTTATCCGATACGAGGATTGTAAGACACTCTGTGGTCTTATTGATGATGAATCAGACTCTGATCGAAAGACGATTTACTGTGCTTTGACTAATATGAATTCTTTTTCAAGTGAAGACAGCTGCACGAGTCCTTGAAGTATGAAGCTCGTTTTACTTGTTAAAAGCATTAAGGATACATATGTTTTTTTCGTTACATGTTTAGCCCCCAACAGTCGCCTCAGTTCAGCCACTCCTCTCAAACTTCTAAATCTTTACCAGCACAGCCCAGAAATTTCACCCTCACCCCGGCCCTCTCCGACCTCGTGTGCCGCGCGTGCCTTCGAGGAAACGTCACTGGTGTCAGCAAGCCTTGATACGACTCGAGTGAATCAAAACACTTGCTACAGACCGGGAAAGGTAAAGAGAAAAATAACACGAAAAGCCAAGGTATTAGCTCATGAAAAGAGTCTTATCAGAAGGTAAAATTATGCGACTTTTGTAGCATCGAAGTTCAGTTAGGCAAATAGGAATTTAATCTGCCATCAAGGGACATACTCGCGTTATGTGCACCCTGGATGACTCAGTAACGATGAATTTAGGCTCACGAGGTGTTATAGGAGAGGCGCGCTTCCTTTGGTTCTTGCTTTCTTGGAGTGATCGATTCCAGTCTTCTCTCACTCTAAAATACGCGAATAGGCGGATCGCGACTGAGCAAGGAATAATCCAGACATGTGACAGGTACGAGTTCGCTCCCATTCCTTAGTTAGTTAGCAGGCAAATTTTCAGTTAAAAATGCTCATTACAAAGAAAAGTGTCAAAGATATGTAAGTAATATCCTCATATCTGATAACACACAACTTATGGTTGTATATGCACATCATTGTGAACAGGATGAAATATGTTGTCAACGACACGACATGTCTAAAGTAAACTTGCGGGCATAGAAGTTTCCTTTTCTCGACGGAGTGTTATGAAATCAAAACCAGAGTAAATAAAACGGCCTATCAGAGAGGATGAATATGTCAAGAGAGCCAATTAGCTTGAAAACAAGCACGCCGCTGGAAGCGTGGGAAAACACAAGCAACTAAGTCGCAACTGGTTCTTGTTTTGCAACTGATTGGTTGAGACGCTGGGCGAGCTTTGAAGACCAATCTTAGAGTCAGAAAGGAAAACTTGTGAAGGAAAACTTATGATGAAAAATTCTGACTCTATTTAATGTCCTATCGTTTGTTATTTGTTTCGTTTTGTTTTTTTCGTTTTTTTTTTTGTTTTTTTATCATCATTCAGAGACTTCTGAGCAAGTAACTTATCTAACAACGACGGATGAATCTTTCAAACCTTGTGATATGGATGAGAGGGACTGGACAAGCCTGGAGTCATCTTCTGAATCGATAATCGATTTCAATCCCGACGGAGAGTTCAAGGTAAGTTGGGTAAAACACGATTGAGAATTGAAGATGGAAAGAAAACACTCCTTTGAATTCTTTCGAAGGCTAGCAAGCGTGTTTAAAGAGACGTGAGAATTCTCCATCTTAATTCAAACTTACAAATGTTCGCGTACTAAACTCAAAACCTATAGAAACTAATAATTCTAGAGTACGCAATTTTATGTCTATACGCAAGTATAGACATAAAAGTCGTTGGAAATTATAACATATCTAAACTTAGTCAATAAAAACGTACTTTGAGTCACGCTCATTCAGAAAAATAATCATAGCATTCCTTTTGTTATTTACCCACTCTTTATTACTTTTTTATCAGGGAAACAAGTAATCCGTAGAGCATCCCAAGAAACTTTTTCTCCGTAGCAGTTGGTAAATCGGATCTGTAGGACTTCAGACTTTACTTGTCATTTTCCAACAACGTGGAGTCTGTTTCCCGCATGTTACTTACAGAATGTAGGTAACATACTATTCTTCCCCTCTGTTATCTTTTGTTGGAATTAATTTTGTATGCGGAAGGAGAGGTGAAAATATTGCGCTGAAGCCATTTTAAGATCGTTGATGAAAAAGATTGCTTATTTGACTTCCTACAGTTCAGTTCGTTCCCCTCGTTTCAGTGAGATATATTTATAAATCTAGACATTTCGTCAGCTCGTATGGCACTTCCGGAAGTGTCTTCTGCTATCTATAGCATTTGACACAACTTGATATTTCACGTGATATTATACGTAATTGAAACAACATTCTGTGCTGATAATTTTAGGGCTGACTTGCCAAGAATAGCAGCAAATCAAAACTGAAAGCTCAGTTTCAGTCACACGAACAAAACTGAATCCTTATAATTACAAAGATAAAAATTCCAAAATAGATACCTGATGTCACAAGTTAAATCAAATTACAGCGTTCTTGTGTTTTGATAAGTCGGCTTTTTTTAAGTACAAAATTTCATCATCTTACGATATGATTTCAAACAATACGTATCCTTAGTGGGGAGGTATGTAGCTTTTTATCAATCTTTTTTGACCTTGTTCCTAACTAAAGAACTTAACATCGATTCTGCGCCAAATTCGATCTCGTACGTGCTCAATTAAATGCAGGATTTAGTCCAAATTGATGTCATCTTGTTTGTTGTATCAATCCTTTCTTTTTTGTCGTCTTTTACCTATCCATCCGTTTATCTATTCAATTTCTCTATTGCTTTAAATCTGATCCAATTGTTATTGATATCGCTTTGAAGCGATGCGCCGCAGCGAAGAGTTTCGAAGCAATATCGCCTTATTAGGTTTTAAAAATATTCCTTTCAATCAGAGTCACGGTTCGGACCGAGATACAGCCCTGATAATAGAAAAATCAAATCGATTTAACGCCGATCTGTCGTAATTGGATAGTCTGTAGAGTCTATTCCTTGCCTTGATCGATTGCAAATGAACCGGATAGCATTGGATTTTTATCAGAAATGCTAAAACACTTTTAATCCAGTGAAAAGTTTGTTTATAAAAATGAACCTAAGCTTTCAAGGAACAACATATGTGACATTCTCGTCAACAAAAGAAGCTTTATTATTATTTATCGGCCCTTCGGTGTTTCCTTTGAAGTGGACTGATATTGATGCAGGAACAATATTTAAGCTATCCAAAACAATAAGTCCTCATTACAATACTATTTTTTTTTCTAAAATCTTATACCCCCTGCATCTTGTATTTGTTTGTAACCCACTCGTTTTATCCTCAAGAAAGAAACACTGGTGAAAAGGGAAAAAAATATTGTTGACTCCGTCTCCTAAAAAATCTTAATGAATCAAAATCTGTTAAGTGCTCACTCAAAAGAACTTTTATATTTTTGACACACTAACTGACCACAGTCGATATCATAAATGTTGGAACAGTTCTTGGTAATACGTGCGCGTTGTCGCACAATTTTTCACGGTCTGTCAGAGACGGTCATAGGTGACAGGGTATTACATCAAAGGGCTAACATGTTCGTGACGTTTTAAACCTTGGCAGAATTTGCTTGAACTTGAGGAGCGTATCGTATATAGTCTATGTCAAACTCCTCTCTCCTTCGCTGATCCCTGTACGTCTTTTTCTTACCATTTCACACAGATGTTTACTGTCCTATTAACCTATTATTTAACTTCGTCACATAAAATTTCATCACTAAAGAGATATCACTGTCGCATGAATTGGCGTGACGGAAGCAATTATCATAATTTCATTACGTGCTTCAAAAAAACTTATCAGTGATGAAGCAGAAGTTTATTGCGTGTTTTTCTCAAGGTTAACTGAATAGTTCTGTTGATATTACCTAGGGAGCCGAACTTTCGTGTAGGATTTCTTTGCAATCTGACTTGCTAAAATTGTTTTTCGAAGGAGGTTCGAACCAAGCATACAATTTCAAAGTCTAAATTTTAATCAGTGTTCTGGGCTCTAAACATGATTAACCTGCCCTTCACTAAATTCGTTCATTCCAGAAATTTTCTGTGATCGAACACTTGAGGTTGATTTCGTTGAAGATGACCTTGGTTTTCGTGTATCAGTTTTCCGGAAGCCGCGGCAGTGAATTAAGTCTTTGTAGGAGAAGCGAAACTGCTTGCTGCAAAAACAGTAGATGATGGGATTCACTGCAGCCTGTCCAAAAATCATCATTTGACTTAGCCGCCACACAGCATCTCCGTTATACACATAAAAGTACCTTAGAGTGCGTATTATCATGAATGGCCCATAGCAGATGAAAAATACAAGAGTTACTATGGCCAACATTTTAGTGACTTTCTTCTGTTGAAGTCTATCTCTGGAATCCGTTCGAAGACTGACTCTTGTCCTCGCATGGTTCGAGAGATGCTGAAAATTCTGAAATGCGCCCAGATCATAAATCCAGAGGTAACAGAAAACAGAAGCACAGCTTGGATTGCGTAGTAAATTTGTCTTCCATCATCTCCCATGTAATCGTTGAGGCATAACGACGGGCCACTTTTTTCATCTCTTTTCACGGAATACGCGTACAGCAAAGGAGTACAGGACACAATTCCAATCACCCAAATAATCTTGAGAATTAGTGAACGGTTATCAGTCGACTGCGCACGGGCCAAGACGGGCGAAGAAACAGCTTTCAGACGCTCGTAGCTGATTGCTACTAAGGTTAGAATAGAGACAGTATAGCAGGACTCGATGAGAAAACTCTGAATCTTGCACACGGGATCTCCGCCGAACCAGTCACCATGACCAATGAAGGCGATCAAATCAAAATGGATAATAACGTAAACATTAAGTCGGCCAAGCTAAACTTGCGATGAAGCACAATAACCGGAGGTCGTCACTTTGTAAGTCTTGTAGCATGTTATGAGCGCAAAAATGTTTCCCACAAAAGCCAGTGTAAAGATTGTGGCATACAGACAATAGAATATGTTCATCATTAAAGGGGACATCTTCTCGATTTCCTTCAATTGTGGTTGAGTTGTCTTCAATTGGCGAGGTTTGAGTTGAGAGAATTCATTTTTCAGTTCCTTTTTCAAAACAGCGCAGAACTATTTGTATTGTAACGTTTAAGGACGGAATCTTATATGCGGAATTAGCTGTATAAATTACGTAGGTTGATTGACTTAGCTCAGGGTGTGTCAAATGAAACTTCCTGTCACGATCTTCTGTCAGCCAATCACTTCGCGCCTATTGCCAATAACATTATATTATCGATGACAAATACCTCTCTCTTTACTCCAAGATAAAAGCTCAAAGTGGAATCGATTTGAATCCATAATATAATGTTTCGATTTTTTTTACCTCACGGGATGCATCCGTCTCAATCAGATTACCTTCCTGTTTTAGCGCTTTTCAAGTTGTTCTTGACTTCCGCGCAAGCTGACACTAACAGTGTTGGCAAACAGGGCAACACCACAGCCTGTAAAATACCAGCCTGACATAAAAATTCTTCCAGTCCTAGTTTAATAACAGGACGACCCTGCCACTCCCCCCCCCCCCGGGAAGCAACGTTCATAACATTTAGTAAATTCTCTTCGATAAGTAAAGTGTGCTGAAACTCAACATTAACTAATAATAACAGTTGAGAATACCACGCTTCCTTCCTTGGTTCAGACTGGTGCTTGTCAAAGAAAGCCGAAGAGACAACGGATTATAACGCGACACCAGTCTCGTTTAAAGCAGCACCAAAATGATGATGTATCGCTTCAACCTTAAAAGTGACCAGCATCAGGAGCCCATTAACTTAACTCTTTTAACTGCCAGAGGGACCAAGGACAGAAACTTCTCCTAACAATATCAATACAATATCAACCAAATAAGTGAGTGAGAATAAAAGTAAAATATCAATTTGGGTATAATAAGTTGATCCCAATACTAAATTATCTGTAACGCAACATTATAATAATTGTTATTGGTTGACAGTAAGGAGAATTAAAAATTTGATCTGGGCTAAAAGGGCTAAAATGGCTCCTGCACCACGCATCTAATTTCTCACTGAGATCACGAGAATAAAGGAAATGATCACCAACCTGAGAAGCTTTGATTGTTTAACGAATTCTCCCATCCATCCATCGTCATTACGCAAGGAAATGTAGAGAGACTGGTATGGAGAATATGCATACTGACGTCAGAGTGTAGAGTGCTGAGAATGATGTTTATCAAGGACACTAAAAAAATTGAAAGGTTTCCTCACTTTTCTGTCAATCGCATCCAACCGAACTTGATAAATTAAAAACTATTTGAATACCAGATATTCTCATTGCACTCTTTATACGATAAAACGGACAAGCACTTACGTGCCTGCCTTGTGATCTAGTAACGAGAAAGAGAATACCCATCTTCCAAACGAGTACAAGTCGATTGTAAATATGCAGGGTCTATGAGTCTTTCCAGAAACCTTCCCCTCCCCCTCCTCCCTCCCCACTCCCCTACTGGGGCCCGCTGATCGCAGCATTTGGCGCGAAACAAGAATCGGTCACCAGTCCCCAGCAATCCAGTTACGTCCCTCAGCAACATGGCCGACCATCAGACACCGGACACTTCTAGCAGCACAGGGACTTCCTCAAGCTCGCAGAGCCAGAGTGTCCCTTCATCGGCGAGTATGGATTCGGCGGGAACAGCTGCTACACTTCCAACCCAGGATGCTGTCGATGGAATGTCGGATGAAGAGGAACTAAAGATGTCAAGCTGGGGAAGACTATTCCCGTTGGGTATCGGCTTTGAAAAGATTGGTAAGCGTTTGATAGAGCAGACAGACATGAAAATCTAGAATTTTCTTACCTCGGAAGATAGTTTTTATAGCTCTGATTTCTATTTTATGTATGTATCATTGTGATCTGAGGGCGATTTGAGTGAATTTTGCCTGTTTGAAAATATAATCTCGCGCGCGTTCATGATCATGACAGGAAAATGGAACAGAATTCTTAAGGTAATTTCCTGTAATTTACAGGGTCACTAGAATGTTTTGATAACATGATTATCGGTTATGTTATTTTAGGGAACAGAAAACTATTGCAAAGAGAAAACCGTCGAATTTTACAATTTGGCTAAAAACAAGCGACCTGGTGCTTGAAAGTGGACTGGTTTTAGACTCAATGAAGACGTTTTTCTTCAACACCACCTTACGGTCTTACCTTAAAATATTATCGTTGAACTGTTGAATGAAAAGAAAATTTTTCACAGTTAAAAACAAAAATCTTTGAGGGAGTTCACAAGCCAGTCTAACATAGCTCGATGAGATTCCATGAATGCAGAACCAGTTCCAGCTGCTTGGAATTTTGGGACTCTGCCACACAAGGTTGTACTGTCTGACAAGTGACCCTCTTGGCTGGAACCTATCCCAGTCTCCACAAGATGAATATTGCTCATACCCCCCCTCCCCTCCCTTTCTTTGTATGGAATGCTTGTCAATCACTAATTGCATCTGGCATTTTGTCAGCTTTCTTTGACTGTTTGCTGGTACCTGTTTATTGCTCTGGTTGGAGAGAGGCACAGCAAGGGTGTAGTTTGGAGGGTTCTTAGGGTGCCCGTGACCTTCCCATTGTAAGCCAGGTGGCAAAAACCGGTGAGTACCCTCTGTTTAATGGTGTGACCCCCTCTTTGAAAAATCCTGGCAACACACCTGTCCTTGTAAGAGTGTTACAACAACCCAGCCTGAGCCTAAAACTGGAGCCTTGCATCTGGAATCCAGTACACTAACCATTACACTCCATCTACAAATGCTATTATTAGTAAGATGAGATATTTGTTTATTTCTTGTATTGCTCTAGATCTTGAAAAAGATGTCAATACATTTGGCCGTGGCACCAACAATGACATCTGCTTTGAACCCAGAGCATTTAAGAAGAATCCGCAATATCAGGCAATTAGTACAAAACATTTTAAATTATACAGGGTAGGTATGTGCATTGCACTATTCATCAATAATTCTGTTCATTACAATTGAGATTTTTTTTTTCATATTATTTGAAATTGGTTGAAAGGAGTATATGTATCTCAGACCATTCTCTCTCTTCCATGTGTTAGGAGTTTGATGCAGATGGGACATTTAACGTGTTCCTTACTGATCTTAGGTAAGTCATGCAGGTGCTAAAAGTCCTTTCAAACTGTGACAGCATTTTGAATACAATAATATCTAACACTTAGATTTTTATTGCAAGGCTTGTTATGACCAAGTGGAGACACCACATGTATGAGGTTTCTCTAAAATCATGGCCTCAATTTCATTAACAGTGTCATGTTTCATCAACTGATATCTTTATTTGAAAATTAAAAACATCTAATTTTTCTGCTTTATTTTTCAGTTCAAATGGAACTTTTATTAATGGGCAAAAGATTGGTAAATTACTTATTTTTTGTTAACATCCTTGACAACAAGCAGCTTTAGAGTTGAATGTTTTCCACTCACCATTTTATCAGCTCGATTTTAATGAACTAATGTCTATTGTGTTAGTTCTTCCCTCTAATTGACTTACAGCATGTGGTTGACCATGTTTTTATTTGATGCATTGTAATAATTAACTTTCAAACTATTAAGGAAAATCTAATAGATGGCTCCACCCAATACCTGCAGTCTACTAGTGTCCCATCTGCTCTAAGGGACTGCATGCTAATAAAATCAGGATATAGATTTCAACACTTCTATGGCAAGTAAACTGATGACCTACCCTTTATTCATTTATATTTCCTGAACCAATTGTATTTTGAGGTGTTATTGATTTTCTTATGAAGGTTGGAGGTGAAAGAATGATGTGAATGGTTGTGATGACGTGTTTGTTTAAATTTCACTTTGTTGGTTTTTTTTTTAATTTTCACTGTAGGTAAAAACAATACACAACCATTGAATAACAATGATGAGATATCTTTATCTTTAAAGAAACACAAAGGTACAAGTATAAGTATAGTAAATATGACACAAAGAAAAACTCACAAGAATTTAACTTATCATAATTATTCATAAATTTAGTGGATCTTTTCAGCAATGTTTTATGTCCCCCCCCCCTTTCTCTATTAAGGTCTTTCCCAGCCTCTTCTCCATTGATTCCTCCTCTCCAGTGAGCCATCTCTCTCTGAAAAGTCCTCCCTTGTTCAAGTTCCCCTCCTTAACAAGTTTCCTCTTTCTCAATGTCCTCTCTTTTATTTAGTTCTGCTTTCTACATTTTATCATCTCACCCCTCCAATAAGTCCTCTGGTGAGTTCCCCTCTCTAAAAAATCCTTGTCATCTCTAGAATTTATAACTAGTTGACTGATGTCAGGCCATAAGTCTCTTGAAATATTTGCTTTTCTTTTCTTTTTTTCTCTCACTATAGCCTATGTATTTCAGAACATTAATCAAGCTGACCAGGAATTCAGTTTACTACCAGAGGTGAAGCTCAAGTAGTTCTTACAGAGACTAGGTACTTTTTAGACCAACATTTTGGACAGCAGAATCATAACATTGTTTGTTTTTCTGTAGGATTTAAAGGAGAAGTATGTTATGTCCAGATTCCTTGGAAGGTGAGTGTAGTTTGGGTTAAGACTGTTCCAAGTGACAAAAAACATTAATTTCCTCACCCCTTTGAATACAGTGTTTCACATCGGAAGACCTTTCCCATGTCATTTTTTCTTTATTGAAATAAACAATTGGATCTCATGTCAGCATACATTCATTGCAATATGAAGCACACAGGAAGTTTGGAGAGCACAAGAGATGCATAAGAGTTGCTCAGGGCATAGCTGAGAGCAACCCTGATTAGCTCTCCAAATGCTTCTCCAAGCTTCTGGTCACCTTCTATCTCAAGGAATGTGTGGTTGGTACATGAACTAATTGTTTCATAACATTTTCACACTGGTGATTCACTTTTATTTAAAGAGAAGTTACCTCTGTCAGGGCTAAAAATTGGCAGTTGCATGGTTGCCAGTGGCAAGTTAAAACTGAGCAGGGCCACCAAAGGTTAAGGTTTGAATGCCTGATGTTTGACTATGCTACAGAATTTTGAAAAGTTGCAATGTAAATTATGCGAAGTACAAAGTTAAAAATAAAACTCAATGTGTAGTTGGACTACGTTTCTCTTCATTTCTTTGCCTGGACTCTAAAAGCATCCCTTTTAGTGAATTTTTTAGTTCTGAAGTGGAAATTCCAAGCCATTTTAACAGTGATTTCACAGGCTTGTTCTTTCCTTTTAGTTAACACTCCATTAAAAGCCATGGGGCGTTTATTCAAGTTTTGTGTTTTAAACTCGAGGAAATCAAGGGCTACTTCATTTTGGGATGGGCCACTAAGAATTCAAGGAAACTGGCCCAACTGGCCACCAAGTACTGGAGTTAATTTTTAGTCCTGCCTCTGTTATGCCCCAATGAGTAAATATATATCATCAGGTTCACAATGGGGAAAAAAACCATGCTCTTGTAATTAAAATTGATGGAATGGATTTACAAGTTACGTTATATATGAAGTTACTGTTAGCTTGTGCTGTGGTTAAATAGAGTATGATTTTATAACTGACTAACTGGTGAACTAAAAATATGCTAGACTAGCAGACTGGTTGACTGAACAACTGGCTGACAAAGTGACTGACTGGCTGATGGGTGTAGTTACAGACTGACAGACTGAATGGATGACTGATGATGACTGATCTGTAACTTACTAACTGACTGATTGATTAACTGACTGACTTACTGAGTGACTTACTGTCTGACTAACAGACCAACAGATTGACCAACTGACTGACTTACTGACTGAATAATTGACTGACTTACTAACTGACTAATTGACTGACTTACTGACTGACTAATTGACTGACTTACTAACTGACCAACTGACTGACTTACTGACTGAACAATTGACTGACTTACTGACTGACTAATTGACTGACTTACTGACTGACTAATTGACTGACTTACTGACTGACTAATTGACTGACTTACTGACTGACTGACTTACTGACTGACTAATTGACTGACTTACTGACTGACTAATTGACTGACTTACTGACTGACTAATTGACTGACTTACTGACTGACTAATTGACTGACTTACTAACTGACTAATTGACTGACTTACTGACTGACTAATTGACTGACTTACTGACTGACTAATTGACTGACTTACTGACTGACTAATTGACTGACTTACTGACTGACTAACTGACTGACTTACTGACTGACTAATTGACTGACTTACTGACTGACCAACTGACTGACTTACTGACTGACTAATTGACTGACTTACTAACTGACTAATTGACTGACTTACTGACTGACTAATTGACTGACTTACCGACTAATTCATGAATAATTGGTTTGGTAGTTGGTATGCTACACTTTGCTGGATTAAGGGAGCAATCAATCTTTACTAGCATTCTGTTATTGATGTATCTATTGAAGCCTCCCTAACCCTAAGTAGTTGACAGTGGATAAGGAAATCTTATGATCCTCTCTGAGATAATAATGACAAATTATAATGATTAACACAAATGTACAATATTTTTCTTGCCTATATTAAGGGGTGCATGTGGTGAAGTTCGCTTAGCTTTTAGCAGGGGATCATGCAAAAAATTTGCCGTCAAGATTATCAACAAAAAGACATTTTCTGTTGGAGTAAGTGTCAAGCTTATCAATGATATTCTGGTAATTATTGTAATTGTGAATAGAGATACTCTGGCAGGCTTTTTTTACCTTTGGAATACTTTTCTCTCACATTTGGCTTAGTACTTAAACTTGAGATGTGTTTCTTCCAATGGTGCATGTACATGTGACTAGAGGTTGTGCCTTGCTCAAGAGGGGGTTGAAAAAAGATCTATAGCTTATGTTATATGCCCCTAATTTTTGTAATGAACTTTATTATGTATCTTTCTGTTCAAACTTTCATTTCAGCCCAGGCAAGCAGCTCTAAGAGATGAGGTGGAAATATTGAAGAAGCTTCATCATGTAACTATGATAATTGTCCTTTATCAGTACCACCTCATGATGTATATTCTGACTCTGAATGGTTTAGTTTTTTAATGTATCCATATGTTTACTTGAACCAAGGGCAGTTTGTTCCCATGGAAGAGGAGGGTCTTCCCTTCCTAGCCATGATTGGTGCAGTGCGAAAATTAGCAGTGCTAAAATTAGCAGAGTCCACTTTCTTGTATTTCATGACAGGTCTTAAGAAAGGTAAGGGTTTCCAGAAGATTTGGCAGACAATAATATTATTTCTTCACCAGAGTTTTGCAATGGTTTTAAAGCCCATTCCATAATTATTTCTATTGGCATTTTGTCTTTTTCTTCCCATCACTCAAGCCAATCTATCTTTTCCATTCTGTTCATTTCCAAATGTTCTAATGACACATTTAAGTTTTCTGCTTGTTATTAATATTTATATTTTATTTAAAGGAAATGAATTATCAACCTGTAATCGACTAATACAGACTGCTTATGAACTTCAATTGTACCATCTCTTTCAGCCTTGTGTGATCCAAATTGGAGATGTGTTTGAAACTGCTGAAGTCCTATACATCTTTTTAGAACTGTATGAGTCAAATTTTTGCTAGATTAAAAAAAAAAACTAGATTTGTTAGTGTTTTAGGTGAATATTGAGAATTTTGTACGACATCTTATTGCAAGCCATCAAGAGGTCTGCAAGGGATCTAGAAATGAGAACCAGACCCCAGCAAACCTCTCCCTGACTTGTCTATGCATTGCTATTCATGATGCTGCCAGGCTAACTTCCAATCAGAACAAACAGAGCAGTCAACAATCCAATGCTGTTAAAATCAAAGCAATAAGCATGCAAAGTCAATTAGTGCACATGGGTCTCAAATGAATTTCAACCAATACTAAAAGAGCTTCAGATACTAAATATGCCAAGAATTCAGTGACCTTAGGGCCAATTCAATTCCTTAAAAAAGAAGAAAATTGAAAGATAATCCAGTGTTTGAGTGGATAGCTCAACACAGAGTTTGTCTGATATAAAAGCCTGCACAAAGATTTAAATGGCACCATTTTGTCATATTTTGTTGTAAGATTTGTTTTGCTTTTTCATGACTCCAGGGTAGAAGGTGGTGAACTGTTTGACAGAGTTGTTAGTGTCACAAGATTTGAAGAACCTGTAGCAAAGCTTTTGTTTTACCAGATGCTTGTAGCAGTAAAGGTGAGTGTCATGTGATCCTAAGGCACAAGCCAGGGTAAAAAAAGATACAACATAAAAAATATCTTTCTAATCAGATTGCACCATTTGTGAAAGAATAATTATTTAGGAGATTTATTTTAATTGTTTTTTTTCTAAATATTCACAGAGTGGGATCAGTATTTATCATATTATCTGTTACACTTTGTGATTCATTATTGCTCTTTACAACATATGACACTCTCAATAAATTTTTACCATCAGTGATATTAATCAATTCTATGTTTGGGTTGATTTCCAGTATTTACATGATCAAGGAATCACTCACAGAGATTTAAAGGTACAAATGAATAAGAAAAATTTTTCAACACTTGGAAAATTGTTATTGAAATTCAAATTATATGTTTTTTTTAATGGTTTCCTTCATTTTTAGCCAGAAAATGTCCTTTTAAGTTCTGAGAAGAATGAAACCCTAATCAAGGTGTGTATTTTTCAACTTTTGTTTTAAATGCAATATTACTTTTCAAATTATTTTCCTCTTTTGTGTTAATGTATCAATTTCTTTTGAGTTGATTTGATGAAAAAATTTGGTAGCTTAACCCATTCACTCCCTAGGAGTGGCCAAAAGGAATTTCTCCTTACAAATCAATACCTTTCCAGACAGAATGATGACGAGAATTGATTTATGCTAAATTCTCTGCTTGAAGCGTTTGACCCCAAGAGTGACTAACATCTGGTTTTCCATTATAATATCACCCCTGAATCATACAGGGAGGCGGGGAAACCTGCCATGGACTAGCATCCCATCTAGGGGGAGTGGCATCATTTCTATGCTGTGGAAACAAGCAAAGCTGCAGTGATCTAAGGCACTGGATTCACATGCATCGTTTCACTTTGGAATTGCACAAAAATATTCAATTATGTTCCTTACACAGATTACTGACTTTGGTCTGTCCAAAGTAGTTGGAGAACAGAGTCTGATGAAGACATTATGCGGGACCCCTAGTTACCTGGCACCAGAAGTCCTCTTGACAGCTGGTATGGGAGGGTACTCTAAAGCAGTTGATCTGTGGAGCTTGGGTGTTATATTGTTTATATGGTGAGTTAGGCACTGACTGCAGTGTAGTAAAGTTTTCATTTATGTGAGGAGTAACTTGTTCTTTAGTTGGCCTACAAGAATGAAAGTGCTGATTCTTAAAACTTAGAACTTGTCGAGAAGAAGAAGAATGTTCCACTGCAAGCTCCTTGTTATTGCTTGTTTCAAAATGATTTTACTCTCACTCAGCATAATTTTATTTCTCTCACAGTCTAGGAGGTTACCCACCCTTTTCAGAAGAAACAAAGAAGCACACACTTCACGAGCAGATTATCAAAGGCATCTACTCTTTTCCAAAAGCTTATTGGAAATCTGTCTCACCCGAAGGTACTAACTAAAAATGATAATCTTCTACCGTATTATTTTGGAGATGCAAGTGGAAAGGTTATAAAGGAAAAAGAGAAATGATTAACGTCATTCATTCCGAATAATAATTGAACTACAGCATCGCAGAAGGCTGTCTTTCAGCTCAGAGACAAAGCAAGCCACCTTTTTTTTTCCCTGCAATATTACTCTTAAAAAAGCATCAAAAGAAGTTCCAATGGTCACTTTATAAATGCTTTCTATTTTTCTTTCATTTAGCCATTGATCTAATTAAAAAACTTTTAACTACGGATCCGCAGAAAAGAATAACTGTGGATGGAGCGTTGCAACATCCCTGGATTTCCGTGAGTATTTGTCCGTGAACACGTACAGTATACATTCCCACTTGGATTCTTGTTCTTGGCGTTTTTTTTTCCACTCCAATGTATGTGCGTTCATGACCAAGAGTGAGGTCAAGATGACTGGATCTTGGGCGTGTTCTTTTTTTGCGTTCTTATGGATCGAGACAAGTCGAGATCCATAAAAAGGAAAAAATGAACGAGGCTAATATCCAGTCATCTTGACCGAACAAGCTTGGTCAATGAAGGATTTATTTTATGGTAAAGAAGAAGTAATACTTGTTTGAAGGGAAAGATAGCCAACCGGTTTTATTGCAAAATTAACAGACAGGAGTCGTTTATGTTTTCTTTGTTTTAACTGTCTTCTGCCGCTTTTTGCGCTTCTATCGTCCACGTTGTCCAAGAATTTCAAACTTAAAGTGTCCGCTCCAAATAATTTTTTCCTTGCGCGGAACCAAAGCGGGCAAGATGGGTCCATATTGCCCGCTCGGGTCGCCAATCAGAACACAGGATTCGCTTCATATTGCCCACGGGCACTGCCAGCGATAGCATAGAACGAGTGGTTGTGGTGACTCGATATTATCCGTGGCAGAATTGGATGTGGTGTAATTATCAATTTATTGCTGATTAAACTCAATATAGACCAGTTTTCGATTCAGTAGGTGGCCTGTATTGCTGCTTTTAACATAAACGAGCCCTGACCATGTGACTGTTTCACTCCTAATAAAATTAGATTTCTACCTTTCCTTTTACTATCGTTCGTGGGTGACGCGCTGCCTTACGCTGAGCGGGTTGGACTCTGGGTCAAGAGGTCTGGGTTCTATAGCTGGCAGGGTCATTGTGATGTGTTTTCAGGCGAGACACTTTACTTGCTCAGTGTCTTTCCCCACCCAGGGGTATACATGGGTACCAACAAACTGACAGGGAAGCTTGCTGAGATGCAGGGAGGAGGGGGAAGGGGGGCACTTTGTCTAACGTTTGCTTTTTTTTCTGTTTTTTATCCAGAATGACGAAAAAGTGATAGAGAAGGCGAATCAGTTGATGGCTGCAGTGAACGCTGATATGCCTCCACCCTCTGGACCAGTAAATATTGGACTGATAGTCCTTTCTTGTTTATCGTACGAGATATCTCCTGCAGTGTGGTTTGCATCGTTTGCATCGAAATGTCATACTCAGGAATCTGTCTGTCTGTTGGTTTTTCTTTCTGCCTGTTGTTCTATCTGCCTGTCTGTCGTTCCTCTTGTGTCTGTCGGACTGACTTTCTGTCGGTCGGTCTGTGTACCTGTCTGTCATTCTTAGCTATCAGACGTTGGTCTTCTGACCTGAGCCCTTAGTCTTGTTTTTCGATTGAGTGTCGTAAAACCAACATCACCATTCAGTCACAACAAATCTCAGATATTCAGTAAATATCACAAGTGGCCAACAGAGCTCAAAATAGAAACACGTAAACTACTTTAAGCGCGGGAAAACGTAATTGACCAATTCGCGATTGATTTGATTTTGCATCTGATTGGTCGAGAGAGGGGCCCGAGTTTTCTTCAACAATCATAGATTGTACAAGAGCAAAATCAATGCAATGCCGTGTTACTTCCAACCTTCAGTTGAAAGCTGCGTCATCTCCGCCACAAAGGGGTCTGATTCTACCTAAAGGCTCTACTTTGTAAGCACAACTTTTTTTGTTCTTCATTTCACAGGTTCCGAAGAAGAGGCACCCATCTGACGAGGATGACGGCCCTAGTCCGAGACGAAAACGAATTTCCACGGACATTGTTGAGAGTGACAGTACCACGGCTCTGTCGTGACAGTGCCACAGCTCTATCGTGACCAAACCAAGTTTAGTCACTCAATGCTTAGGAAAAGGATATGACTGTTTGTTAAGAACCGTTGATGGCGGCTGGTGGGAAAAAGTGATACAATGTTAAAATGTGCTCCCAAATATATAATGGGACGGTTGTGTCAACTGTATTGTCATGTAAAGGGAAGGGTTAAGGAGCATAATTGTTCTCTCTGTTGTCCGACTCGGGGTTGAGGAATAGAGCAGCTTTTTGTGGCATTTTGATCGATATGCGAGGGTTTCTTTTAAGTTGAATGATATAGAATATAGAAACTACAGAATATGAAATGTAAGTAGACCCATCTGGTAGTTTACCAGGTAAGATATATAAAATGAGTCATTCCTTGCTCCAAGATAGGTGATCGTTTATAAATTTTATGCTTGTTAAACAAGACAATTATTGTTCAGTGTTGGGCTTTGTTTTGCTCGGGTATTAAAGGAAATGTTTTGAATTATTCTTGGTCTTGTTTGTCTTTGTATGTAGTGTTGTTTAACCTTTTTCAAACGAACGATCAGTACAAAAGGCAACTAAAAATCCAGGACGGGATAATAGACCAAAAATACACCAAGGCACCATGTTGTAACGAATTTTCCTGCCTAAAATGGTCTTTAGAAGTGTAACCTTTGTGGTGTTTGAAATTCTGTTTGTGGTCTACATTCCTCATATAACATTTGGGTACCGTAAGGCACGGGTGTGCATCACAAGATAAATTAGATGGGTAACCAGGTAGCACTTTTCCTCGTGTGTTTACAAACGACTGTGGTCAACTGATTTATGGCATTTTGTTAAAGCAACCACAGTGTATCGTTCCTCTCATCAAGCATACTGAGCTCTACTTCCAACAAGTTGTAACTAGGTTTCTTCGACACGCAGGGATGATAAAGGCGTATTCAGACAAGTAGAGGCAAGCGCGAGGTGATTGGAAAGCGCGAGTCGAGTCATGCGCGAAAGGAAGAACTCCAAAACCAAAATGACGCCCATACGCAGCATTAATTCTGATGTTCCTGCGTACAAATCTAGTTGGTTGCTTCCCAGATAGGAATGGTGCACGTACCTTTTTTTCTCAGTTTCCATATCTCCAGTAATTTCGGTTTGTCCTTTATTTCTCATAGTGAACGACTCCCCATTTTGATGTGCCATAAAAATGTGGGAGAGGTCATTTCTACTTCTTGTTACCATATTTTTCCTGGGTCTTCCCTCTCTTGTCACAGGTACACTTCACGACTTCCTTCATCAGCGACTTGCTCAACGCGTCATGTCAATACGTCATACACATACCTGTGAGTCTTACATGACGCCTTTAACAAACAAAATATGGCGGGTTATGCGGCGGAAAGTGGTGGTCGAATAGGTGATTTATATGCCTTTCCGAACGTATTTAATTGATTATTTCATATCGATCTGTCGCCATTTGTGATATTAGACGTATATCTTGCAATAATTAGATGAAATGCAAGAGAAAACGTATCTTAAAGTTGTTCTTCTCGGAAAAGTTAACAGCGGAAAGACATGCCTTGTCACTCGATACATTACACGGTCATTTAGCGAGGAAACGCCAAGCGTGAGTATAATGTTTGATATAATTTTCTTGATTTATATCACGATACTCCTCTGAAATTACCCCTACTCTCTGCCATCGAGACAGACTGCATTCGAGTCTAAAGCTGTCAAACTTCAAAAACATATCAAAAACAGTCTCCTCGTCATGTATTTCAGCTGTGTATATTTCCGACAGAAAGTAAACTGACTGAGTAGAGAGGAGATTTATGTGTCCAAACTTTAATAATTGAACGGCTGTAACTCAACTGCGTTGTACCTTTTATAATCCATGTTCGATTTGCCTTAATTTTCGTCTATTTTGATGCCACTCACGTACATATACACTGAACAATTATAATTGCAGCTAGTAAGTAACTTACGCCCCTGACAAGGAAATTTTCTATACATTACGTCACTACCGCATTCGAACAGTCCAAGTTCCTTGAAGGTCTTCTTTTTAGACCAAAATCTCCTCTCGTCAACCCTGATCTTCAGTGTAACGACTAAAAGTCTCAAGAAATAATTAATGTTTACCGGTAGTAAGGAAATGTCAATTTGAGTCTGCCAATTTCTTACAATTAATGTATGTGAAATTCTAAACACGTACAGTTGCATCTCAGGAGAGTATTGCCAATTAGATCTTAGAAAGTAAAGAGAAAATTTACACTTACATTTATTGCAAAGTCAGTTGGGCTAAAGAAAGAATGCTGCCTTATTATTTTATAAATCTAACTTAAGTGTAGCTTTATTTTGAATCTTCGTTTAGGAATAATTATAGTGATATAATTATCGTTAGCCCCTATCTGAGAATTAAATTAAACAATGAGTCCAAATGTCAGATTTGATTAGTGAAGAAGTTAATAAAAATGAAAAGGAGTGAATTGATAATGTTAACATCTAAGAAATGAACTGTATAGTGGCATCCTAGAAATGATAGAGATAATTAAAATTTAACCCACTCTCATATTTATTTTTTTAGTTCTTGTGGTTTTGTGTGCTGGTATTGGGGGCTGTGTGCCATCAAATTTTAGACTTTGTTTTGTATTAAAGTAAATGGTTTGATAATGAATTGTTTGTTTTGTATGTAGAATGATTCATGTATGTAGAATGATTGTATGTAGAATGATTCATGATACATTTTTACATACTTAATGTAAGTGAGTTACATAAAAGAAAACTACTGCTGAAGGAAGTACAGTGTACATGATTGCTGGATGAAGTATGCTCTAGTAATTATGATATGGTAATGATTTTGTCTCTCCTCACCTCATTTTCTTTACAGTTATTGTTTGCTTCTTTAAAAGTTTAGTTATCAGGAGAAAGTTTATCAAAATTTATGGATTTCTATTTTTTTTTCCTTCAGACAATTGGAGCAGCATTTTGTAGAAAAGATCTCTACATTCAAGGCAGGAATCTGTCACTAGCAATATGGGTAAGGCTTTAGACTTGACTTGGTTATAAACTTCACCCACAGTTACATGTAACATTGGAGTATACTTATATAGAGTAATATATGGGCACGCTTAGATATGGAATTTCTCTTCGATTGTTCAACTCAATAGCTCACAAGTGAGCTTTTGTGTTTTGTGTTTTTTACAGCATACACGTGTTTTGTGTTTTTTACAGCTTTTGTGTTTTTTACACACATACACGTGTTTTGTGTTTTTTACAGCTTTTGTGTTTTGTACAGCATACAAATGAGATGCAGAGTTGAGCACAGGAAGAGAAATTTCATATCTACAAGTAACCATGTATTATTTTGTTTATCATATAAACACAATAGCCCTTTAGCAACAGGAAAAGCTGACGTCATAAAATAATGAAAGTAAAAGAATTGTACAGTGTGTTAGTGCTGAGGCTCAAAATGGAAAACCCATTAAATCATGATTACAAAAATAAAAATAGGTATAATTTTAAATTTACAAAATTCTGATTTATTGAGGTTGTCCTTGGCAACAGAAGAAGTCTTTCAGATGAATGGTCAAAATCAGCTTATGGCAAATCTTCCAGTAGTCGATTTTCGTTCTCAGCAGCAAGAAACACCATTACCAAAGCCACTGAAAATATAACTTTCGTTTTTCCTTTGGTATATTGGTTTTCTTCCCCTTCTAAGAAAGTTTGAATGTCACTGTCTGTAAGCAATAAGCAATACAGATTTTTTAATGTTTTAGCTGCCATAGTTCAGGAAAGTTTCACCAAACTACTTTGTATTGAGAATTGTGAAGGCTTTGTCATTCATTCATTCATCAACCTAAGGGAGTGGCACAAAAGGCAAGTGACATGTCAGCAGCTGATTGGCAATATCCAACACATTACAAAAAATATTGTATTTTTTCACACGTGTTGTTACGGCTTTTCTCAGGGCTGGAAATCCTTGTATAACACCATAGTTTATGCAATAGAAAGTTTTGTTACAATATACTATTTCATAACTTGCTTTCCATCTGCGGCAACTTAGGATATCTTTAATTCATTACCATTCTTAACTTATAAGTGAATTAAAATGTTTTTTCTTCCTGGTTCTTTTATTTGTTGAAGTGAGTGTGATTTCATGGATTGTTTATATTTTTAGGACACAGCTGGAGCTGAAAGGTATCAAGCAATGAGTGCTATGTATTATCGTAGTGCTAAAGCAGCCATCTTATGCTATGGTTAGTATGTGTTTTTAATGAAATTTATTGAATAATAATAAGTATACATTATGTTGTATTTGGAAGCCTTACTCTTTATTTGTAACTTTAGAAAGTCTGAGATATTTTTTTTACATGTTTTAACACTAATTGGCAGGTCATGGGTTAAACTCCCAGTGAGAGCAATCACAGTTCTTTTTCTCTGAGTATACCCATGTTATTCACTGAATAACATCATCTTTCACTTGTTTCAACAATGTTTGGTAAGATTCACTTTGTTGAGATGGATTGTACCCTCAGAGCATTTAGGTTTAATATAATTTTGTTTTTGGCGAGGGGGGAGGTGGGGGTTCGTTTTATGATTAATGAGGGGTGTTACCTGTATTTAAGAGTAAAGGAACCTTGTTCAAGATGGGATCAGATGTGGTAACCTCCAGATAGCAGACTCAAAGCATTAATGAAATGCTTCTAAAACATACTTACAATTCACTGTAAAATCAAAGTTCAATTTATTTTAATGACCTTTGTTCCCCCATGCAGACCTGACAGACAGAACAAGCTTCGATAAAGCCAAGTTTTGGGCAGACCAGCTCAAAGCTGCAGAACCTGTAAGTTATTTGATATCATAACTAACTTTTTTTTGTAATTTTTCCCCTTTCATACCCTGAGGAGGCTCACTGCCTTTTCTTCTTTGGTTAAGGAAAACAAGTCATCCTATCTTGCAGTTTGTGTGCTTGATGCTTCATGAGACACTTACTGTAATGTTGAATTTTAGGATTGCAGAATCTATCTTTGTGGAACTAAACTTGATCTAATAGAGGAAGCTGTGCAGCCAAGAGAGATCCAGACAAAAACAGTGTTAAATTATTGTAGAGGTCAGTAGAAAACTTTACCTCATTACTGCTTTTACTATCAGTTAAAATGTATTGCTTTTTGTAGATAAAAATATGATTATCAAATCATGTAAAATATAAAGATTAAGTGAGGGAAGGCTGTGGGTCTGAATTCTGTTCAAACATGAATTTTTTTCTGCTTTGGTTTTGGCGTCTTTTTTTTTTTTTACAACCAATTTACGGTAGTTCTGTTTTTAACAGCTGTGATCTTTCTTGTTGTAATAGAAAAGAATGATTAATACTAATAATCATACTCATATGAACTACAGAAGGTTGAGGAACTTGCAAGAAAATCTAAGATTGCAGTTGTAGACTATGCAATTAATTATTTTTTTTCTTGTTGTTTGTGTGAAGAGATTGGTGGTGACATGTTTGAAACATCAAGTAAAAGAGGATACAATGTTGGTGAGTGTGAATGATTGAAAATACCTGATGATTTGAGGATTTAAAACATGACTGGGAAATCAAAGTTTGATAAACATGTAAATTTAAACTTTATAGATTTAAACTGAGATGGAAGCAGAAAACCCTCATTTTCAGCCTCTTTTTTGCCTCACCGTGACAAATGTATCGAGAACAGTATGGAGATTATGTATACTAACAATAGAGTGTAAAAGGGAAATAGTCTTGCAAGGATGGTCATTGCTTGATTAAGAGACAGTTACCTTATACTTCCACTAACTTGATATTTTTTTTTTCTTGTTTGTAGATAAGGTTTTTGAGAGGATAGCAGAAGATTTTATGAAATCTAACAAAGCTGTTTCCTCTGGTATGTATAAGTTACTATAAGTGTAATAGTTTTTAACCCTGCCACTTCAAAGATCTAAAAATTGATTCCTTACACTGTTTTTCATTTATCACTTATAATTTTTAGATCTAAGAATTTGATGGACAATCAAAAACAGTATCCCCCTAGTTGATAACTTTTTCACTTCTCATCACCTTTCTACTTGAAAACTATGGATGTTGTGGGGGAGAAATCCATGCTTGATCACTCTTTCACTCTTTCAACTTTCTTCTGGTAACCACTTGCCCAGAGAACATTTGCATGACATGAAATTGTTTTACCACTAACTGCAGGAGCATTTTTAATTTTGCCTTTTTTTTTTTTTGGATTCTATGCATCTATTGTTATAGTCTGCATTCTGAGCCCCAACATCAAATGAGATTTTATGCCCTTGTTTCAGGACCAAGGGGTGATGTGCAAGTAGACAATAGGGCAACTCCAAAAAAGTCATGTTGTTAACAGAGGTGTAACAGAAACCTGACAACAGGGCTGGGTGGCCAGTACACACATATTGCATGCCATCATTGTCACAGGAAAGCCACAAGTCAGTCAAGGAGATATGACTACCATTGTAACATGCTAGATTGATAAAAAAGATTGATGAAATAAGTATTATATAGAGTCTATTACACAATGTAGAAATTGAGGTAATGGTGATTTTGTAATTAGAGACAAATGTAGTTCTTGATTTTACCAAATAGTTTAGATATCTTCATACACACTAGATATGGCAAGGAACATTTGAAGAGGTGCTCTATGTGATCAAATACCAGGTTCTCTTTCCAGTTTGTCTAGTATTTCTGTGTGAAAACAGAGTGAGGAGTTAGTGTTGCATCAAATGTGACTAATACACTATTCACATCAGCAAAACATGTTTTGTTAAATTTGTTTTTACTGAATGACAATCATAAACAGAGAACTAAAAACTGAATTTTCCATAGGATTCTAGTACTTGTATTTCCAATGTGCTACATTTTAAGTCAATAAATACTAAGTTGAACAGTTTCTATGTAGGAAAAAAATTAAACTGTGTTTAACAAACAGCTTTAATTTGAAACATGTTTAAGCTTTGTTGTGAATGAGATATAACTGCTTTATTCCATACATTCATTCATTTATCAAGCATTCTATTGAAATTTCATTTGCAGGTTTTTAATTAATTTAACCATAGCTCTATCTTTCATCGGATGGAATCCAAACATTTAACCATATAAATGAAGGCTAATAAAAAATACATTAAATTTTATACTTTTCCTTTTCATTGTTTAGGTGAAATTCTTATTTGTGACCAATTACTGATTCAATTAAGTTTATTATTTAAAGTTTTTCTCTAAATTAAAATCAGAAACTTACATCTATTGCTGTTTACAAATTTTCAATAAAAATATTTACATAAAAATTAATGATGCATCAAAAAAATGAATCAGAAATTGTCATGACTGGTATGACAGTGCTTAATTAAATTTTCTCAGGTAAAAACAGCATATGAAGTCCAGTTTAAAAGTTATGTTTTTTTTTTCATCTCTTTACTGCCTTAAATTTTTGGAAAATTTATGACATACTTGTATCATGATGAGTGATAAGACCATTATGTGTCTTTCTTGTTAGCAACTGAAGTCTCTTAGCCTAATCAGATTAATATATTTTGGTCACGACAGATATAGTTATGCTTTTGCATTCAAATATATGTATTGCAAATGCTTCTCTTGTATTCAATTTAGTTAATTTGTACTCTTATATGTAAATTTTTGTGAGGTGCTTGTTGAGAGAGATGTTTAAACATTGGATCTGTTTTTTTACTTATTTTAGTTCAAATGAAACCATGTAAAAATTTGTGAACAAGCACACTTTGAGAGTGTATATATACATGTACATTCAAAATTGAGGATGTCTTTATAGGGAAGGACTTGACAATAAAATGGAGATGGTGATCAGTAACTGCAGTGCTTGCAAGGTCCAACCCTTAAACTTAAATTAGTGACCAAGATGGAATTTTCAATACTAATAGAGTATCAAACAGACAAGTGACGAGAATAAAGAAAAATATCAGTTAGGGGATTATTAGTTGATCCAGACCCAAGTTCTCCAAACTAATATCAAGAAAATTGTGTAGCTGACAGTAGGGAGAAATACTTATGAGATATTGACTGTAAATATATGGAAATCGTAAATTTGCACTGCCGTTGAAGAAACGAATATAGAAGTGGTCCTCGCAGTTGTGAACACTACTGAACTAGTAGTTGAAAAGGCCTGAAGAGAATTCAGGTCCGTACGGGATTTGAACCCATTACCTCTGCGATACTGGTGCAGTCATTATTCACCACTTGAAAAGTTTCTTTAGATCCAAGTTCAGTTGGTGGAGCGCTGCACCGGTATCGCAGAGGTCATGGGTTCAAATCCCGTATGGGCCTGAATTTTTTCAGGCCTTATTCAACTACTAGTTCAGTAGTGTTCCTAACTGCGAAGATCGCTTCTATATTCGTTACTAATGAGATCTTGGGAGTAAAAGAGTGGAAGAGAAAAATAATTTTTTAGCTCGTTATTAAACATCCCAGAAAGGTGAAAACAAAGTGAAATTCTGAGGGCAATTAATGGCAAGTTCACCCTCTTCCCATACCCTTATAGTGAGGACATGCATTGTAAAATGGCTAAAATTGAACCTGGAAAAAAGGGCTGATTCTGTTTCTCCTTATAACGTCAAGAAACTTTCAGCTTTTTTATTTAATTTCTTTTCTTAACCCTTCTTTTCCAATATTTGTTTGTCTTCCCATTTAAAACCACCTTAAAAATAATCTGGAATGTCTTTGTAAACAGTAGTCTTTTCATTTTTTGAACATTAGCCGACTGCTTTTTCCAACCATTGGCAATTTTTTTACCCTCTTCTCAAACTCTTAAATTGAAATTTGCATCGTAGCGCACCTGAATTTAGGCCAAATAGCAGAGTTTTCGTTAAATTGTCACCTTAAAGTCAAAACACTTTTCCCTCAGAATCTTTGCTCACTTGTTCCTTGTAGTACGTACTTCTTACATTTAATCTTTAAATTCGCTTTCCTTGCATGGCAAGTTCCCCGCAGCTCAGTGGGTAGAGCATTGTACCGCGAATGCGGTCCGAGTCAGGATGGAGATCCTGACCCGGGGAACTTGCCGTTTTCTGTTTTTGTTTTTGTTGTTTTCTGCCGTGTTTTTGCCTTTTTTTTTTTTTTAATTTTGGTTCATTATATAACGTTTTTTATCTTCACTCTTTGATAAGGTTACTATCCTCCCACGCCTCTGAATTTGAAAATTATTAGATCAAATAGCAGCGTTTTTGTAGTAATGTCATCTTAGAGTCTAAACACTTTTCCCTTAGTATCTCTGCACGTTTTTTCCTTGCGGCACATAGTCCACTTGTTACATATAGTCTTCAAATTTGCTCTTCATTCATGGCAAGTTCCCCGCAGCTCAGTGGGTAGAGCATTGTACCGCGAAAGCGATTACATTAGGCAACATAGTTTTTGTAGTAATGTCATCTTAGAGTCAAAAGACATCTTTCTCAGAGTCTTTGCCCACTTGTACCTTGCAGTACATACGGTACTTGTTACATATAATCTTAAAATTTGCTCTCCCTTCATGGCAAGTTCCCCTCAGCTCAGTGGGTAGAGCATTGTACCGTGAAAGCGGTCCTAGTCAGGATGGAGATCCTGTTCCGGGGAACTTGCCGTTTTTTTTATTTCATATTTCATTTATTTCATTTTCTATTTCAATTTTTTAATTCCTTTTTTTCAATGATTTCTTAATCTCCTACCATGCTTTTAAAAAGTCTGAAGTGTTTTTTTATACTCGTCTTTTCACGTCATTACACTAGGAAAGGTTTACTGCCACTTTGGCAAGTTTACCCTTTGCCTACACTCTTTAATTAAGGACATGCATCGGAACACTGCTGAGTTTTAACATTATTAAATTAAGCAACATAGTTTTTGTAATAATGTCATCTTAGAGTCAAAAGACATTTTTCTCAGAGTCTTTGCCCACTTGTACCTTGCAGTACATACAGTTCTTATTACATATAATCTTAAAATTTGCTCTCCCTTCATGGCAAGTTCCCCGCAGCTCAGTGGGTAGAGCAATGTACCGCGAAAGCGGTCCCAGTCAGGATGGAGATCCTGACACGGGGAACTTGCCTTTTTTTTTTTTTTAACTTATTTAATTTTCTTTCCAATTTTTCAATTCCTTTTTTTCGATGATTTCTTAATCTTCTACCAAGCTATTTAAATAGTCTGAAATGTTTTTTTATACTCGTCTTTTCACGTCATTGCACTAGGAAAGGTTTATTGCCACTTTGGCAAGTTTACCCTTTTCCTACACTCTTTAATTGAGGACATGCATCGGAACACTGCTGAGTTTTAACATTATTAAATTAAGCAATATAATTTTTGTAGTAATGTCATCTTAGAGTTAAAACACATCTTCCTTAGAGTCTTTTGCCCACTTGTACCTTGCAGTATATTCTGTACTTATTACATATAATCTTAAAATTTGCCCTCCCTTCATGGCAAGTTCCCCGCAGCTCAGTGGGTAGAGCATTGTACTGCGAAAGCGGTCCCAGTCAGGATGGAGATCCTGACACGGGGAACTTGCCTTTTTTTTTTTTTTTTTAATTTCTTTCATTTTCTTTTTCAATTTTTTTAATTCCTTTTTTTCGATGATTTCTTAAACTTCTACCAAGCTTTTAAATAGTCTGAGGTGTTTTTTTATACTCGTCTTTTCACGTCATTACACTAGGAAAGGTTTACTGCCACTTTGGCAAGTTTACCCTTTTCTTTACACTCTTTAATTGAGGACATGCATCGGAACACTGCTGAGTTTTAACAGTATTAAATTAAGCAACATAGCTTTTGTAGTAATGTTATCTTAGAGTCAAAACACATCTTCCTCAGAGTCTTTGCCCACTTGTACCTTGCAATACATACTGTACTTGTTACATATTATCTTAAAATTTGCTCTCCCTTCATGGCAAGTTCCCCGCAGCTCAGTGGGTAGAGCATTGTACCGCGAAAGCGGTCCCAGTCAGGATGGAGATCCTGACACGGGGAACTTGCTGTTTTCTCTTTTTTTTTTTTTTAACTTTATTATTATCATTTTTTTTTTTGGATGAACATATTTTCCTTTTCCCATTTTATACCAAGCCAATACACTGTCTGAAATGTCTTCGGATTCTGATCTTTTGAATTTGGTTCATTATCCAACGTTTTTGCTTTCACTCATGGTCAAGGTTACCCTCTTCCCTCACTCTTAAATTGAGGACATGCATCTGAACTTTAGTGGATTTGAACAAATTTTTTTAAGTCATATTACTTAAGAATCAAAAGGCTTGTTCCTTCGACTCTTTGCTCACTTGTTCCTTGCATTACATATATACTCTACTTGTCGTGTATAACCTTAAAATATGCTCACCATTCATGGCAAGTTCCCCGCAACTCAGTGGGTAGAGCATTGTACTGTGGAACGTTGCCGTTTTTTTTTTTAATTGACCCGTCTGTGTGAACATTTGTTCCTTTCCCATTTGATACCAAGCTTAAACATAATCTGAAATGTCTTCGTATGCAGGTCTTTTCATTTTGATTCATTTGCCAACTTTTTTTAACTCAATGATAAGATGACTCATTTTTTGCACTCTCAAATTGAGGGCCTTTTTCTTAATTCTCTTTTTTTATGTTTTTTTTCCATTTTATGCTGAACTTATATAGTCTGGAATGTCTTCGTTTTATTTTCTTCAAATCATCTTCTAATTATTTCTTTCGTTTTCTCATGTTTAACATTTATTAATTAAAAATTATGTTTCAAGCACCAGAAGATAACGTCATTTTCAAAATTCATTATTCTGTTGTAAGGCGTGCAAAAAATAAACCAAACCACACCTAAAACTGTGACGTATCTGCTACTGATTGGCTGTACGTTTTGATCCATATTCATGAACAATTTCGATTACACCTCATTTCAAACTGTTAGCGACCAATTAAAGATGTCAGGCCAGGCTGGTCCTCACCGATGCTCTATGTTGCAAGAGTTGGATGAAGAAGCATGGCTACTTATTTGAGCTTCTAGCCACTTGAGCGAACGGTCAGTATCAAATACATTGGAGTTCTAATGGGAAACCAGTAACAAAAGCAATTATTTAAGGGTTGCCACGTCCGTTTGGGATTTCGCCTCAAAGCCTTTCAAAGCTTTTTGAAAAGCAACATGGAGCAAACATGCTTTCCCAACTAGTTCTACTTTTATCAGGACCTCTACAAACAAAACTATGGTGCAAATTCTCAGTACAATCCCTACTTGAGTTCATAGTCAATAAGTCGTTCAATATTCTGGGATGTAACATCACACTGCTGCGATAACACGTGAAGGGACAGAATTAAACAAGAAACCTTTTCATCCCTCCGAACGTAGTCTTCAGCTAATTTTGTGTGGAAATTTACACTCGAACTGAAATAAATTGCTATAAAAGCGAAGTAACGTAATGGGTTTTCTTACTATGATGTTAAATGTCTTTTTTATGTTTCATGTTCAGACGAAACCTACTACGAAGACACCAAGCTGAACAGAAAGAATTCGCAAGCGAGAATCGATGGATTGCCAGGCACTGGGGAGCGTCGTTGAGATAAGAATGTAAATTATCCAAGTCCCTGAAGTACTTCGATAAAATGGTGGTTTGAATGTCAAAAGAGTATGCAAAATTCTAAGATTATTTGGAAGGACAATTTTGGCAAGGTTGGTGATTTAATCGTGCAAAAATATGCTTAAACAATGCGGTGGAATTCGTTCTGCTATAAAAACGTATATTGAAGCATAATGCCTAGTACAAATAGTATTTGCTGCTAAATCCATTTCTTTCCCGTATTAGACAAGACCACTCGGCGAAATTGTCATTCAACTACTAAGATTTTATGATCCACCATTTTAATCGGGTATTTAGACGACATTAGGTCCTAACAGCAAGTGGCACTGCAATCAAAGGTTAACTTATAGAGTTCGACAGATTGACGTTGTAAATCGTCATTACAGTGACTCCTGTTGTGTCTACGGTTAAAATTGGAGTCAATTTTCTATCAAAACTTTGGACGCAATTTCTCAGGTTTTAACAGTGCCACTTGCATTAGATTATTTAATATCAAAATTCCTAGTTCTCAAAAGCACGAACGCTGATTCAAATAGTTTTCATCGAGATAAATGCAGGACAAACAATCAAACGGCTTATGCAAAAGCTTCGTTATTACTTTCTCGTGTTATTTTTATGTACTATGGCTTCACAAAACGCAGACCTGTTTGTTCATTCAGCCCATATTGAAAACGGAAAATAAAACTGACCTCGATACACAAAACTAAAATCAAAATACCACTGTCGACAACGATCGTTGAACGAAAATGGCAAAGATACGTAACGATTGACCGGGTTTGTTTTCCTTTACTCAGAATGGACTTTATAGGATCTTTAATGAAGCCCAATTTATCCAACAACAACTCTTTCTGAACTCTTTCCAAAGGGCCAGTAGATTCTCAAATTTCAGCTCATTTAAAGTTGCAAAAAGTTTCGTCGATGAATGAAATAGAATTACTCCAATTCTTGTTTGGTCCTCTGATCATGTGCAAATTAGTTGATTACTAAACTCTATGTTCAACAATTTTTTCTTCTTTACCATCCTGCTGATTTTTATACTAGGAGAAACAAAGTCTTTATAACGGACTTCGTTCAGATTAAACTGTCGCCAGTTTTTTTTCCAATTTCTAGGCAGAAGGGCAAACTTTTTGCTAATCGAGACTTAAAGCCATGGGCCAGCTTAATTACACGATAAAAGTTAAAAATTGAAGTCCTGTGGCCGTAAAAAAACTCGACCAAGAACCAGCGATCGTGAACTTTTGAGAACTACATTAACTTAGTTAATTGCATTAACAGTTTGTCCTAAATGGTCCTACACATTGAAAGAGGAAGTGGAGGAACATCTTTTCGAAGCAACAACAGAAAACACATTTTTATTTGGCCATCAAGAAATGATCACATTTATTAGGAAATTAATGTGCCGAACAATCACACCTTTTAGTGATAAAGGAAATCACAAGGAACACAGACAAATTGTTTATTTTTTCATTTACAAAATTAGTGCTTGACAAGAAATGTTTTGAGATTTCTGTTCGAACCAAAACAAAAACTATTTTGCAAATGACAAGCAGAGGGGAATAGTGTCACGAGGATGTTTGTTGAATTTTCTCGGATGTATTACCAATTGGAATAAAGACGGATAAATTGTTCTTGATACTAGATTTGACCATTTTACGACAATGAGATTTTAAAAAATATGTACCAAGACATTTTCGATTCTCATCCGGCACCTATAGTAAAATCATTTTGAATTATCTTGGGTTTATTTTTGTATTGATCGATATTCTACCAGGCCAAAAGGAAATGAATTTGGCCAGAGTTGTTTGGCCTCATCTTTCAATGTGTGGGAGTATACGTAATCTTAGGGACATGGCAAGTCACTCCGAGAGAATCAAAGCCAAGAGATATTTCAATTCCAATTATTCTGTTTTAAGCATAATAAAGTGAACGTAATTTAAAATTGAGCCATCATCAGTTGTTTTTGAGACAGTTGAATTCTAATTTATTTTTTTGGGCGGATTCAATCCACATAAAAAAAAGAGAAAAAACAAAATCGTACTTCTTTTCATTGAACTTCTGGCTTGCCATTTTCCTCAAGATTGTTACGTTTAATTTAAGCTGACAAAACCTCGTACAATACTTACACTCAAGACATGAAAATTGACAAAATAATTCTACGTTCAAGAAATATTAAAATGGGAGTTTGGCATTAATTTAAAAAGAAAAGTTTAGTACGAGGTTTTCTTTTAAAACTTTTGGCGGAAATTTTTAATAGGCAGCCATTTTGAATTTTTTGTCGGAAATGTTGATAGGGGAAACTCTGTGCAAGTTGCTCCAAATTTTCCCGCCAAAAGTCTTAGTATATATTTGAACGAATTTTCCTTGACACATTTTGTTGTTAAATAGATATTCACTTAACTAATTAAGAGAATAAAAAATTCAAGATGAACATGTTTGTGTTGTTTATTGAATTTGAGAATGAAAATAAAGATCACATTGTAAAGATGAACAACATATTGCAGTGTTTATTCAATAATGAGATTTCAGACAACTTGATTATACATACTATGAAAAAATTTTTTAAAAAATTCGGCGCATGCGTATTTTGGGCGCCTGTATTTTTCTAAGTTTTTTGGCGGGAAAATTACCGCGTTTTCAACAGATGTTACTTACAGAATAACAATAATAAAATTTTAAAAAACTGGCGCATGCGTATTTTGAGCGCCCGTGTTTTTGCAAGTTTTTTGGCGAGAAATTAGGGCTTAGAACGCGAAAAACTTGACAAAGAAAAATGAACGAGTTTACAAACTTCACTAAAATGTCTAAATTAACAGTTTGTCCCAAATGAAAGAGAGAAATTTGCTCAGACAAACAACTTCTGGATTGAACTTTAAAATAAGAGCAAAGGTGCACAATAAACGCTGTTGGTTGTTTTCAAAACAAGGAATAGAGATGTTAAAATTTTAGCATCTCAATAAAGTAAATAATCTGAGCGTCAAGAAATACAGAAATTACAGATGATAAATGATTCTTCCGTTTCTCCCAAAGTCAGAAAATTAATGGTCGATGATTTGGTACTTAAAATACCGAGACCTCACACAAAATGAAAATGATCCTTACGACGCTGAACTATTGTAAATATTTCGCAAAATTTAAGATCCTTTTTGTATAATAAGCTGAATAAAGTTGAAGTTTCACTTCGAAGATACGTTACCTCTTTCGTTGCCAATCTATAAAAGGTGCGACAATAAAATTTATGAAAACAAATTCAACATTCATGCGGCAAAATTTTTCTCTCCCGATCTACCTTCAGTTATTTTATCTATTGAAACAATCTCCTTCTTCGACTTACTTTTTGGAAAGTTTCAGTGTCTTCCTATTTGAAACGAATGGAGCAACCCTCCACAAAGCTTTATTTTCCAGTTTGATGGAGTTGTAAAGGCGTGCAATCATTCGGAAAAAGAAAAGTGTTGTTCATTTGTTCCCTTGTGAGGCTTTTTGTCAGTTTACGAACTGGTGACATTCCTCTACTTGAGCAAGAAATTATGCAAATACATTTGGTCGCAAATATTTTTTTTTATTCTCATGAATCAAGATTTCATATTCTATTGGTTTGACAACCAGCAATTGTTCCAAACTTTCAAAGAGTGTTTTTCCTTTTCCATGAATCAGAAAATACCTTAGCTTTCTTTAAAAGAATATTTTCTTTCGTGTAAATTGGTGTTACCCAATGTCTGTTTTCTTGTTGTTTTCATTGATAGCCGTCACATCTGATATTTCGAAAGTGCTCTTATTTAAACTTCTCTCTCGCGGGATGTCAACATTATTATCCTTTCCTTTACTTTTCAAGTCTACCATAAAAAATGTGATCGAATTTTCAGTTCAATTTCAAGTTCACCAAGAGTTGCAAAGTTCTTCAGATAAAGCTACAACTGATCAATATTTCAGTACGTTAGCGATTTCTGCTTGCCTTAATGCCTTTGTCGTGGTTTTTGTTGCAAAAAATAAATGTAAAATTGTAGCATTATAACACATGGCGACTGGAGGAAAATAGTATAGAATACTTTTTTTGGAACCGAACTGGATAGTTAAGAAGAGAATTTTTCTCCAATAGAAATCAGTGTAAATTTCATGAAAAGTTTGCACATGTTAGATCAATCTATTTCTAAACGAAAATTGGTAATACGTTCTTGACAACCGTCAGGTATGTAAAACTCCTTCTAAAAACTTATCTCAATTTTACACTATAATTTTCCAGATATTATTTCACATAATTTATGTAGTTGGTACATAGATTCTTTAGTCAAGCTCGGTTTGAGGCCAATTTGAGAAACCAGGAAGTTGTTTCTACCAATTTATGAATCGACCATAAACAAAATCCTTTGTGTAAATACAATTTTTCTTTCACACGAATTTTTCTGTCAGTAATTATAATTTGGCGAGATTCGACAACATTTGTATAGTTTGAAGTAATTGGTTTGGCTAAGTGTAATTATGTTACAAAAATATATGATGAATATGACTCTGTGATAGTTTAATAGAATTTAGAGTTTTTAATCAATACCTCTGTCTTACGAAATAATTGTACATATATAGTGACATATATCATGGTGTAATTGTGCTATGAACGTAGTTTGTTGAAGTTAAATTAAGGCTTAAGCGAGGCTGTTGCTGTATTTGGTTGCAGTGGATATGGTTCGTGTAGTTTGATGACGTTGAAGATGAGGGGTGTACTTGCAGTAATTGTTGAAGTCAATGAAGGTTTTGTGGTTTGGTTAACGTTAAGTTTGGTACAACTCGGTTTTTTTCTGGTATAGCTGGTGTAGTTAAAGTGGAAATAGAAACAGATTTTCCTTGTATCCCTACTATTTAAGAAAGTGAGGGAGGAGGGGGAGGGGCGCTTGTTTGATATTATGACTAAGGGAGGACGCTTTTTCGAAAGAGGGCACTCATTAGAGCGTGGGCACCTATCCGAGGAAATATGGTGGTTTTCGTATAGTTTCGTGTAGTTAGTATGATTGGATTGGTGGGCTTAGAGCATGGTGTAATTGTTAGTTGTGGGTGTAGGTGGTTTTTGTGACACACCTATTTTGTAAGAGAGAGATATTGTGCACAAAATTCAAGACGGTTTTTGAACGTATTACCATTGATCTCTCGGATTCACTTGGCAAATATTTCGTTGATTTGAGATTAATTTCAATTATAATTTATCCCTGAAAGCACTCCCTATTTTTGTATCCGATGCCATATTTGCATTTTTTGGCCAACAGAGTGTCATTTTTTTAATAAAATTGTTTATGATTTAATGATGAACAGAACGAACAAAACACCATAGCATCCGATCTAGACTATTGTTTTATGCCGCAGTAAAGAAAAGTCCCAATCTATTAAAACTTTGAATTGTTTTCCACACGATTTTCGTTTTATGATATCCAAGATGACCTAAATGCATACCGTGAAAGTTTCTGTTAAAGATTCTTTTTTTCAAAACGAGTGAAGCTAAAATCATGTAAATCGTTCTTTGCTAATGTAACCTTGTCGAAAATTTCTCGCCAAATGCTTTTATTGTTGGTTTGTAAGAGTACCAAATAACAGGCAAGCTTAGA
Source organism: Pocillopora verrucosa (assembly GCF_036669915.1). Lineage (NCBI taxonomy): Eukaryota > Metazoa > Cnidaria > Anthozoa > Scleractinia > Pocilloporidae > Pocillopora > Pocillopora verrucosa. The sequence continues at coordinate 17,076,498 of NC_089313.1, forward strand.
GTGCACCTTCGCAGCTTAGTTGAAAAAATTAATTATTTAATCTACCTTGAGAACATGCTAGTAAGATTTTAGTCCAGTGACTTGTCCATCTCCCACTTTCATTTCAATCCAGCCACTTCTCATTCGTCAGTTTGATTTTGGTCCACTCACTTGTCAATTTGCAAGATGTAACTTGAATAGAGAATGGAAGGACTTTGACACAGAATCCTAGCAGGAAAGAAAATGAGACAGTTGGTTAGAATCATCTTTGAAGACCAGAACGAATGTAGTGAATAGTTTCTCATGACTGCAAGGAACACTGAAAAGCAACTAGCTATAGTGGCAATCATGTGGTTTCAGCTTAATACCTTCAAGTTACATTGAATAGAAACTTTCTGCCAAGCCCAAGACAAAGTTCTGTTTTGGCAAAAATATTCTCAAAAATTCCGCGCGGTTTCATAAAACGTTTAACATATGAAATAGTCTTAATGCAGCATCGGAAATATATTCTTTCGCCAAAACACCAGTATTCTTTTTCGATTCGTTGATTTGTCTGAATGGTTTCTTCTTATTTAACAACGTCCAGGGGGCGAGATAATAGAGGAGGGAGGGGGGGTGGGTGGGAGGGAAGCATGGCTGACTTCAACAGGGTAGCCACTACTTCAACATCTTACAGGTTTTTAGGTTATACCACATTGTTTTTAACTACGAATCCTTTTTTTTTTTTTTTTTTTTCATTTTCTGAGAGACAGGGTGATAATCTACAGCTCTGGATATCCTCTAATTGTAAGCTGGCTGTTTATCATCTAACGAGTATCGCAATGCCCATTAAGATGTACCAAAAACGAATCATTCTCCACTCACCAATTTCTGAAGAGTTCTTTAATTTCTATTGTCCTCATTTGGAATACGATTTCTGATCGATGAAAGAGAGACGGCAGAGTTAGATTGAAATCGTCGAAAAAACACAATTCAACTCGGACAGCCTCACAGAAACTGGGATAACTTTGTCTCGAATACAAATAACTTTGACATAAACGACAAAAAGTCGTCGTGGGCCACGATACTGAAAAGACAAAAAAGAGACAAATATTTCCCCTAAGTACCCAGGGCCCCCCCTCCCATATCATCCGCTTCCTTGACCTTCCTTGGCATGAAACCTAGTCACAAACTTTTCCATTGACAGTAAACGTGTACAGTAAATTTACCAAAAATATGAACGCAAATAAAATGATTTTCGTGCGATTTGAAGTTACCATGAAAAAGAAAAAAGCGGGAAAGCAGTGAAATACTGCTGCTTTATGAGTATACTACGAAATATAGCAAAATCAGTAATACTAATAACATATTCCCAACTTTAACGTCGTTCTTTGCTTGAAATGAGATTTAGGAACAATTATCGATGATTCCCGAGAAAAACAAGACAAAATTCCTCATACTGAAGTTCGTCCAACAACATTTAAACCTGATAATTACCTTCGAATGTATGAAATGATAGTTCGGCCATTTTGTTTTCCACCTTGTCAACATGTTTTGCCATGTCCTGGCTGAATTGGCAGTCTCTTGCCAGGGTTACCACAAGTAGGTTTTCTCGAAGATCAATTTGGAAATGACAATGTCCTGGCCTGAAGCTTTCTGTGAAACCGAACCTTATGAATCACCCCAGAAGATTTCAACGGTAGATAAACTTCTACGACCGAGTGACGCCTTTTGCAGCATGTGCAGGCGAGGAAAAATAATGAATATTAACAAGAAAAAATTTGCAATTCAGATCATCAAAGCATCTTTGATTCCTCTTTTTGTCTCAGGAGTTGGGGGAAAATAGGCAAAGAACATCATTATTTTCTTGTATGACATCATATCTACACATTTTTGTGCGCCAAACGCGTCCAAATCGGGAACAAGCTTCAAGGTTTCTTATAATCGAACCCGCAATAATGAATTGTCCCGGTCTGGACATAGTGAGTTTACAATTAAATTGAGGGGAATGGGACGGCGGGTGTGTCTGTTGTCGAAGTTGGAAAATACTTGCTTCACCCAGCTGCAGGCCAATCAGGACGATGGAGAATGTGACAAGTAGCCTTTAAAGATCCAAAGATGCTGAAGCATGGCAAGACGCGAGTGCGTGTACAAAGCCGCAATCGGTTCAGGTTTTGAATCTGATTTGTTGGAAATGTTGCGCCAGTGTTCCAAAACCAATTGATGAGAATGGTAGCCGCCTTCGCATCCCAAGAACCGGAGGCAAAGGAGACTATAGGCAAAGTAAGGCAGAACCAATGCAATCTCTGATTTCTTTTCCGCATTCAGTTATCATCAGCCGATGATAGCCTGGACTGACATCGATTTAGAGTTAAAAAGAGACTATTTAGGAACGGTCACGAATTTTTTTGGAACTCTTTGCTTAACCAGCTATTCATTTCCTCCCTCACTGCCGTTGACCAATTTCATTCCTATGATAATATTATCCCTAATATTCTTTATGTGTGTAATTTTTTAATTTGGTGTTTTTGTTCTTTTCCTTGGGGAAATGTAATTGGTTGAAATGGTGGTGAGATTTTTTGTAGATTATCCTGGATCAATCTAGACTCTCAACTGAACATTGCACTTTATTATAGACTTGAGTTACATTACGCTGTAGATTAAGATCTAAGGCGTTTAACAGATTGAAGATGGATGTTATCGTTAGTTCTGAACAACATATCAAATACCTCAGACAACTAGTGAGAGAATTTCCGTAATAAATTCATGACGTGCTAGTTAGTTAAAACAAATTGAAGCGCTGTTCGCGCATCGTCGTCGCGAAAAACCACACGAGCTTTATCATAATTTTTTCATTCAGGCATACATACATTAATAACCGTTTTTCTATTCGTCTCTCATTAAGAACGAGACCACCACCAAACAAATAGATGTAAGTACCACAATCAAAAATAGACCATAAAATTGTAATAAATATGCTATTCAATTTAAAATCTATCTAACGAGCTTTTGATTAAGTCCTATTAAGGTTATTCTAGTTTTAAAGGAGCACAGAGTTTTTTGCATCTTTAAACTTTAACCCAATGCTTTCAAACTTGAATTGTAATTTTTTAAATTGTAACAATTTTTATTGTTCTAATCCATCTGTCATTTCCTCTAAAAACAGCGTGCAGCTCCTTCTAAAAGATGAGGCTACCCCCATCCTGGTAGTCTCGAATGCCTGAGTGGCATAAATATGACGTTGCGCCAAGCATGCTGTCATTGTGTTGCCGCCCCTCCCTTTTCTATACAGTGTGCACACTGAATGATGTGAAAGAAAATGCGGGCTTCTGTCTTCATACTTTCACTGGCGCTGACGGTCTCATGTTCAGTCTCTTGGGAAGAGTAAAGCTCAGCAGAACAGCCAGGAAACACACGATGGAAAGCAATATGAAAGCGAAGTGCTCGTCAAGCGGGAATCCGTGTTTGTAGCCCTTACTTATCGACCAGGCAAACACACTCCCAGCAAAAAGGGGAGCTAAGGTTCTGAAGGAAAAAGAACGCAATAAACCTGAGTAAAACTCAGTTACCTTGAATAGCGTATCGGAGAAATGCCAACTAACGCTTAACAAGTTTAGATAATTTTTCCCAAAACGACATGTTGAAGATTACCACGCTACGCGGCAGCCAATTAAAAACAGCCATATGTTAGCATTATGATTCTATGACTAACAAAAATTGTGGTGATCTTCATCGATCATTATTATGGAATTACCATCAGCGTACTGAAATTCATCTTTCTGCAAATGTACGTTCAGAGTTACATTATTTTTTTGACAAATTAAGTTCGCCCACAACCCCCTTGTAACCAAACCATTTTGAGCCACCCTAAAATGAACTAGATACAAATATAATTTGTTGATTGAGCTAATATGGGAGAGTTACATGTAAAACAATTAGTTAAGAGATGCATGTGGAGAAAAGCTGAGTTTTAATCAAATAAGAGAACCCAAAGAAAAACACTGACAGCAAAGAGCGGAACTAATCAGTTGTTACCCAAGGTCTTACAAAAACAATCAGTGCCACAGCAATATCAGGAAAGGTCCTTAACCAATGGATTATCCTTGTCCCTTACAGTGCCTCAAATATATTGGGGAGGTAATCATTTCAGTAGAAATAAGATAATTTAGATGCTTACCTGGATATGGAACTTGCTGTCATTGCAAGTCCATTTGCAGAGCCTAAGAGGTAAGCAGGTACCGCATTGTTGACAAGGATTCCTGTGGAGCTAAAGCCACAACCAATACCCAACCTCATTGGAATGAGAACAACAATCATCAATGGCCAGAGAACTTTTGACCTGTAACGAGATTGGAGAAGATCATAAGAAGATGTCAATGAAGGTTGATTGTGATTGAGCCATTTCAATCCTGACCCCTCATTTTTAGTTCATACTTATCATAAAATTTGCCTTTAGGAAAGTTCTTCTTCTCTTTAAAGACTTTTTATCTACTAATTTTTCTTTAGCATTCTTCCTCTCCACTTTTCTCCATATTCTCCCCATGAAAGCCCCTTAGCTGAATTACCCTTTTTTTGCCACTAGCCTCTTTCATTAACTATTTCATGTACTTTACATCAACCATGTCATTTCTTTGGAACCAACCTGTCATGAAGGGTATTCAAGGCTGACAAAGAAGCAATTGTGATTCCCAAGACAACATTTGCCAATTGAAAAACCTGTGAACAAACCCAATAATTAATAGGAAATTCCAAACATTCTCATCTATTTGTGAAAATGGGTACAATATTTAGTAAATAATAAAACAAATCCACAAATGACATCAAAACAACATGCATTACCCTGATTGATCCAAGGCACCTTTCAAACTAAAAGGAAGAAGTAAAGAAAAAGAGCAAATCAATACACATGTAATGATTCATTTGTTTCAAAACCGGAAGTGTATAGCCAATTATAGTAAAAAACAAACATTTTTCCCCAGTTGTTCAAAAGGTGGATAATACTATTCTACATGTATGAGTTAACAAAACCTACTGAACTATCCACTGGATTGAGATTTATTCAGTGGATAGCATTAACCACCCTAATCAAGCAACCAAGGCCTTAACATTTACCTTTGGATAAACCCAAAATTGAAGAACTAACATAGGTCCTGCTACACATAGTAATGCAGTGCCTATCTGGTCAGTAGAAAAGCCAAGTCCACCTGTATAAATCACACATAACACTAATGTAAGTGCATGATTGACTTTGCTGTGTGAAGGGCAAATTTTTTGAATGCAAATAAGCTGACTGTAACAGTAGCTTTATTCTTTTTTTTTTCTTTTCAGAAATCATCATTTTCTGGAGGGGTGAGGAGATTTCCATATGCACTCATGTTCAATTTAAAAAAAGGAACTTAAACTCAGTATGATTATGAGTCAGATGACTCTGGCAAAAATGGATGGTTGAATGGGACTACTAATGCATGATGCCTTTACCATCAAAAAAGCAGACCATGCTTTACACGTACATCACTCAAATATACTTCATTTTTCACATTTAGGAAAAAAAATTTTTGAAGGCCAAATGTATTTTTTCATAAGTAAGAATCAAGCCTTGATTAATAACCACTAAACAAACTTGCATATTTTATAAATAGAGGGATTTTACAGCATGGTCAGAATTTCAAAATGTGATCCATGCAAACTTGTGATCCATGTTCAAAACTTACATCACTCAAAATCACTCACATAAATAAACTTGCATATTTTATAAATAGAGGGATTTTACAGCATGGTCAGAATTTCAAAATGTGATCCATGCAAACTTGTGATCCATGCTCAAAACTTACCATCCCTATTTTTCTGTCAAAAACACCTTACCATGTTCAGGTCCTGTGGCAGCCCACAAAGAAAACAACTCATCATAACCAATGACAATGAATGAAAGTGAACAATACACACAAATGGCAAGGGTTACAACACGATCCCTGAAAATTAAGAGAACAAGGAATTCATGCATTATTGTTTAAACACAATATGTAACCTTAAACTGCACGTGCCATGAACTAAAATGTGCATTAATTTGTTCCTTTCTAATCAACACTGTAAGACAGTAAAAAGTATTTTCAAAATATCTTGAAATAACATGAGCTCTCTGGAAATTTATATTACCTCAATAAAACAGCAATTTTACTGTCTCTGAAGAATTTACAACATCTATATCTTGGACAACAGCAACTCTTAAAACCACAACAGTTTCTGTCATTGTCAATGTCCTCTTTGTTCACATCATTGATAAATATTTCTACTTCCTCTGTTTCTTCCAGACTATTTTTTTGTGTGCAGCTATTTTCATCATCTTCATCAATTAAACTGTTGGAAGCTGTGCTTTGCATGGCCAATTCACCAGTTTCTGAACCGCTTGATGATGTCTCATCATCACTGAGTAGCAAAAAAAATTGAAAAATCTATGATGGTCTAATAATGGTACAAAATTTAATTCATGACTTTCAACAAACCAACAGAACTGATGAAATTAATAACAAACATGGACAAGAGAAAAAGTAATGAGAGGAAGAAGACAATAACCCTTAACTTCCATGAGTGACCCAGACAGAGTCTCTCTGCACAATATCATGCCATGCAATGGTCACTATATACACAGAAAAGTGATAAGAATAGAGAAAAAAGTCAACAAGGGGATAATTAACTGATCCAGTACCAAATTCTACAAACTAACATCATAATAATTGTATAGCAGACAGTGAGTAGAATTACTAATGAGATTTTGGAAGCGAGAGAGTTAAACGACTAACTTTGTGCTATCTGACTAAAGGGCTCTGAATTTAATTAAGCCTGATCGTAGGCTCATTTCCTGTACAACAGCTGGTTGTTCAGAGCCTATATTGTATTACCAGCTAATATTGCTACCTTGTAACAAGAGTCTCTGGTAAGTAGAAGTAGGCCAACACAACTGTAAGTAAGAGTGCAGCACAGTGTAACAGGCAGGGAAGGAAAAATGGGAATTTATCAAAGAGTGAATCTGCAAAAAGAAATATTTTTGAACAGAAATGCATAAGCTGAGGCCATGAAATGTTCTTATGATTTATTATTATTATTATTAGTTTTCTTTGAGCATTTCCACTTTCAGTGACTGTTCAATACAGGTGGAAACAATACAACCAGGCCCTTGGGACTCACATTAAGGTGACATAATGGCTTAGCAGAGATAAAAATTGCAGTGTTTCAGAGAAACATTAAGTCGGGACTTTGACAACTGACCACTCAATACAAGGTGACCACTTAATATGGTGCCACCTAATAAAGGTGTGACTTCAGTTATTTGTTAAATGCAGTTCTTGCAAAGTGACAACACTCTACTTTATAAGAGACATTCTGATAAGAACTTGTCACAAAACAAAAACAAAATGAATAAAACCACAAAAGAAAATTTTATTTGCTAGCTGCAGGGTTTAATGTTTCTCTTTCAGTGGAATCTTATACACTACACTCTAACAAACCTTTCGTAAAAACACTGGGATATTTCTGTGATGGCTCTGCAAGATAACCTACAATTAGAAAAGAAGACATCTGTTACTCATTCTAAATTTATTCAACATTTGAAATAGTAAATAACATTTAAAATAAACAACAATTTATTTTTACAAATTAATCAATAACTCTGAAGATTCTCTTTCCAAATAGTCTAAGACTTATACTCCCTTGTGAAACACATAAAGAAGAAGCTGTTAAGCATGTAAGGTGCTTTATTCCATTAACATCCCTTCAATTACAGCTGCATGGATAATTAACTTTTAGAATACCAACCACTGAGGGAAATTATTATAATTCCTATTGGCATACTGTGCTGTTTTACATTCTAAATACCTTTATACATTAGTTATAACTCTTATACATTGTTTTAATTGGCTGATCATTTAGTTTTGGTGTCCATGAGTACATGGAGCATTTTCTTACCCCCTATAGCTGGACCAATGATAAGTCCCACATTCCAAGATGTCAGTATAATTGACATTGCCATTGCCTAATGAAACAATTCAGACACAATGTGTGAAAAATTCAGCATTAAATGCTGCGTGGGTTGAAACTGTATTTAAGAACACAGCAACCTTGAAAATAGGGGTGCTGAAATTACTCAGCACCAAAGGATATAAAATTACACTTACTGTATGTAGTCTTTCTGTTGTGTATACTAAAATGTATGCTTAAATGTTCTGTTAAATGATTTCAAAGGCTGGTCTCTAATTTGTTCACTATTTTACAAGAATAATTCTGGCAAGGCCATAGGAGCAGAGTGGGTTAGGGAGCCAAGGACTTACTCCTCAAGTTTAATCATCCCACAATGCTCCAAATGACATACCAAAGAGCTATCTAAATGTACAAAATTTTCAAGACCATGATGCCCCTACTGTGGGTATCTCCCAACAGGGATACCCCTCTGACCAATATTATTCATAAATGACAATCAGTGCCACATGTTGGGAGTCCTCCACTTCAAAATTTGTTCCTTTGGCCACCTGTAGTTCAGGGTATCGGCATTTAAATCACCAAGCACCCCCTCTGAGTGAGTGCACATAATATTGGCTAGTGAAATCTTAAAACTAATTAAAATAACAAATATAACTCTACCTGCATTGCTTGTGATTGTCACCTCACAAAATGAGCACACATGCAATCATAACAAACACACCTGATTTGTATTATCACTGACTTCCGAAGCAATTGTTTTGCATGTCCCTATGAGTCCTGAATTGAATCATAAAAAGATCATTTAATAAGTTTAGAAAATGTATTAACATATAAATTTCAACATTTTTCAATTGACTAGCCTACTAATTCCAAGCTGAAAAATTCTTTCACCAAATCCTCAGCCCTTAATTAATAAATTCTTCACTTCAGTTTCCTGCCACTTTGCCTTGGTTACAAAACCTTGTCAATTAGCAACACCATTGAAATGATCATCACCACAATAGTGTACAAAAACCACACTTACCAGCAGATAGTCCAACAAATAGTCTGGTAATGATGGCCATGTAGAGAGAGAAAGACAGACCAAAGCAAACCATGCCAACCAGGGTCATTGTAAGGCAGATCATCATCACAGGCCTTCTTCCAAATCTATCTGTCATTAATCCCCAAAAATAACTGAAAGGGAGCAAGTAAATTTTGGTTAGAAATGTTTGCTGGTCCATAGCTGCTGTACCTTGTACATCAACACTCTCGAAAATAAAATCAATGTACACCACTGCAATTGATGTGTCTTGTATTAAAGTTTCTTTATTCATTAAGTTTAGAATAGAATCTTTAGAAACATACTTGGCCCCCAAGGTGCACATTTACTGGAAATCTTTCAATGATTATAAATTATTTGTAACATCTAGAACTGCCATGTTAAGTTACTATATCACATGTCAGCCTGGATCTAAGATTTTACTTATCAAATAAAAATTTCTCTGCAATTACCAAGCGGCAGTGCGTCCAATAAACATTGAAGATGCTACAACACCTGCATAGTATCCTAGAAAGGAAAAAAATTAATGGAAATCGTCATCAAATACCTTTGTTACATTATTTTGTAAATGTGGAAATAACTGAATATTACTGAGAACTTATGGCTAAGAAAAGTGGATAAGAGTGAGTAAATTTATCATTGAGCCTTCTATCAATTTAAGCACTAGTATTCAGAGATCCTTTGTTGTCAACTATATATAGCATATAAATTTAAGGAAAGGAAGCAAATTGAGTATTTGTCCTTGATGCAAATTTGGATGGAGCACATGGTAAAAAACAAAATTAATTACATAGAGATCAAGTCAGTAATTTCATAATCAGTAACTATCAAACCATATCATATAGAACACTAAAAAAAGCCATGGTATGTCAGCCTGGCATTTTATAGCTTAGTAACTGAACTAAAACTTTATGGGAATTATAGAAAGAATTATTATGTAACTGCATAGTACCTGTGTCTTCATCTGAGATCCCAAAGCTCTGACAAAAATATAAAAAAAAAAACAGACACATGACAATAAATCTCTGAATAATGACAATTTACAATTTACATATCTTAGACATCAAGTACAAAACAGACATTTTTTATTGGTGTTAAGTTAACAACTTTTAGTGAGCTCAATAATCAAGCTTCCTTCCCCATAATTTTCCTAAAATTTAGCACTATATAATCATAATTTCATCTCACCTTCACCATAGCTGGTAAAAATGGAAACAATATGGTGATGGACATGGCAGAACAAAACTGAAAATAAAACAATATTCATCGTAATTGTTTAATTCCTTTAGTGCCAAGAAAATGTTGTAATTACCTGTAGATACACCATGGCACTTCTTAAATTATTTGCACCTCAATGTTCTACTTCCTCAAGGGCAAAAATTATTTGAGAGTGGGGCACATTTAAAATTTGGATGCAGCATACAAAATTTTCACTTTCATTTTCATCTAAATGAGAATTTTATAGTAATTAACAGATGTGTCTTGATTTTAACCTCTGATCTCTTCTGGCACTTTTCAAGTTAATTACCAGTTACAAGACATTCACTCAATTTCAACCACACTGTTCCCCTCTTGATCGGAGTCAACAACCTCTAGCACAGGAGGC